>NW_027069688.1:2712-202489 GCF_002906115.3 Quercus suber | reverse complement strand
ATTTTAAATTTTTATTGTATATGTGTGAATGTCATTTTTTGAGACTTAAACCTTGGCCATTTCCTGCAACACCACACAAGCACTTATACTTTTAGAGTGACCATCACATCAAGGGTGCATGATGGTATTAGGACTTATTTAATGTTCATTCAATTATGTACAATTTAGTTCAGAGTTAATGATTTCCCGTTGTTTTAATTTATGCCTTTTGTATGTTTCAAATTAATTAATGTGTGTGTTCCATGCATGCATATTTGATTAAGATATTATAAAAATAGCACATTACTAGATTTAGAGTTCATAGGGATTTTGGAATTCTGTCTGAATATATGCATATGCATGTGTGTATAGTGCATAAATTTGTACTTGTATACACACCTTCTTTGAATCTAAGCGCCACTTTCTTAGTTGTGTGCACTCGTGTATCAATTTTTTGATTGTGGTAAATCAAAACTTGAAAAAATTAATACATGAATAAACTTCGGACTTCCACAATTATTTCATTCATGATTCAACATATGTTGCGGTGCGTGGCATAGTGGGTCCAGCCCACTTGCTTGCCTTTGTCAAAGTCTTCTCAAGCCCCACAAAGTCTTACCTTTGTTTAATGCAAAACTGAGCATGCATGGGAGGCCTGACTTCTCTTAATGAGAAGTGATCTTAGGTGTGTGTGACACGCTAAAGCTGGAAAAGAAGAAAGAAAGAAAACATAGGTCATTAGACCTTGTGAGGAGAGCTGAAGCACACAGATAGCATTGGGCTATTTTTGGTGTGAGTTCCAAAAAGAGCAAGTGCCCGTTTGGTTGGGCTTTTAGAGCCAACTTTTAGCATTTATGCGCATTTTACAAATGCTGAGGAACTTTTTGCGTTTGGTTCAGCCCAAAACGCAACTTTTTGAAAAAAGCTGCGTTTTGGGCCAAGGCAAAAAATGCTCTGAGAACGCGCAAGGAATATGGAGCTGAGGAGATCCATAAACAAAAAGCTGAATGCGCGTTCTGTGATGTATCCGTTGGCTCTTCCACAAATTACCAAATTACCCTGAAGCTCACTCACGCTCATCTCTTCTCTGCTCTGCCCTCTCCGTGGTAAGCCATCCGTGAACCTTCTTCCTCTTCTTCTTCTTTCTTTCGTCTTCTTCAACACGCACAAAATCAACAAAATCAAACCAAACCCAACTCAAAATCAACCCAAAACAAAATCAACTCAAAATCAAACCCAAACCAAAATCAAAATCAAACAGAAAATCAACTCAAAATTAAACCATTAACTGAAAATCCATAACCCAACCCCAAAATCAAAATCAAATACAAACCCAATGTTTCAATCATCTTCATCTTCATCATCTCTCTTCCTCTCGGCTTCCGAATTGTCAAAAAAAAAAAAAAAAATAAGAACTCAGCGTACCAGAACGTTCTGGAGGAAGTGAAAGGTTTCAATCATCTTCATCTTCATCATCATCATCTTCTACTCTATTCCTCTCAGCTTTCGAATTGTCAAAAAAAAAAAAAAAAAAAAAAAACAAGAGCTCAACTGACCGGAATGTTGTGGAGGAAATGAAAGGGAAAAAGGGAAAGAATGAAGACAAAAAATGAGAAGTGGAATGTTCTGGAGTGGTAGGGAAAAAAAAAAAAAAAAAAAAAAAAAAAAAAAAAACAAGAGCTCAAATGACCGAAACATTGTGGAGGAAATGAAAGAGAAAGAGGGAAAGAATGAAGACAAAAAATGAGAAGTGGAATGTTCTGGAGTGGTAGGGAAAAAGGGATAAGAAGGAAAAAAAAAAAAAGGAAGGGAAGAGAAGGGTACGTGTGTGGAGGAGAGAAAAAGAGGGAAAAAACTGAAAAAAATAAAGAAAGAAGTAGGAAATGTTACTGTGATATTTTCACAATAAATTTTAAGAGGTAGGTTATTATTAGTTAATATTGGTGAGAAAAAAATAATTTTTTTTAGAAAGAGAAAAAAACAATTTTTTTAGAATAGTACGTTAAAATTAAAATCAGTATCAATTTTTATCACAATATTTTCACAATACTTGCACAATAAATCTTAAAGGGTAGGTTATTATTAGCTAATATTGGTGAGAAAAAAAAATTTTGGAAAAAAAAATTGATTTAAGTATAAGAAGTAGTTGATTTAAGTATGAAATAAACTCACATTAAAAAAAAAGTATGAAATAAACTCCCTTATATATACATTGTCCTTTTTGGTAATTTATTCTTCAAACTGCCACTTTTATAAGTGCTAGCCAAACACTCAGCTTTTTCAAAAAATACTTTTTAACAGTTTTTACCAAACACTCAGCTTTTTGAAAATGCACTTTTTCATTATGCACTTTTTGAAAACACCACTTTTTCATTATGCACTTTTACAAAAAGCTGAACCAAACTCACCCCAAAACACAAAAGAGAGAGAGCTTCAACCATTTTGAGAAGTGCAATTCGAATGAAGAAACAGAGAAAAATACGGTGAGAGTGTGAGAGAGTAAAAAAGAAAAAGGAAATACTTTTCTTTGTTCAAGTTACACACAAAGAAGATAAATTGGTGGAGTTCTCATAGAGTTTTTGATTGCTACAACCATGAAGAGTTGGAGTATTCAGAAGAAGATTTTGCTATTAATTTTGTGATGAGATTGTATTTACTCCTTGAGATATATTTGTTGTATATCCAATTTATTGTGGACTCAAGTTTAGCATTAACTTGATAGTTGTAATCTCTATTTCATTGTGGATATTTTTCAGAGTTGCCCCGTAGTTTTTCCCTCTACACTAGAGGGTTTTCCATGTAAGATTTGGTGTTCTTGTGTGGTTGTGTTTATGTGGTGCTTGCTGGAATTTATTTTTGTTTCCATAATATTGCTATTGCTTAGTAGTCATTAATTTTAATTCACATATAGACATAGAGGGGATTGGATTTTTCCCCAACAACATATACATTATTTAAATAGGACACACTAGATGCCAACACTCCCTCAAATATATTAAGAACTTAAAGATCAATATTTCTTAAAAAATATTACACACCAAACATAATAACAACTTTGGCTAACTAATAATACTCAGCTTATTGTTTAATTTAAATAACCTAATTAAACAAAGTACAACCAACCACCTTATCACTTTATCTTGAAATATCCGCCCATAATATATTTGCATCCCTATTATTTAGTTTCTTTCATGAAGAAGAGGGTTCAAAGGAGTGGCAATTAGGTACAAATCACTTTTTCTCCTATAGGATATTCCAAAACTCTCAGACATGTCAAGTTCTTTTGGTTTGATCTCATTAGGGAGTTTCCAATTAAAGTGATATAACAATCGAGAAAGAACGAGTTCAATATTTGCAAGAGCAAATGATATGCCTGGACATATCCTCCTACCACCTCCAAATGGAATGAATCCAAAGTTGGACCCTTTAAAATCAGTAAGAGAATCTTGAAACCTCTCGGGGAGAAAGCATTCAGAATCAATCCAATATTCAGGATCTCTCCCAATAGCCCATGCATTAATGATTACTGTGGTGTTGTTCGGTATCTCATACCCATTAATTTCACATTTTTCTCTTGCTTCTCTGGCGATCAAGGCAGCAGCAGGGTGTAATCGCAAAGTTTCTTTTACCACTAATTTCAAGGAATCTAGCTTTTGAATGTTTGCCTCATCAAAATTTCTCTGCCCTTCAAGAACTTGCCGCACTTCTGCTTGTGCCTTCTCCATTACTCTTGGGTTTTTAATTAATTCTGACATTGCCCATTCAATTGTGGTTGCTGAAGTCTCACTTCACGCAAAAAAGACCTCCTGAAAAATGATTTTAACTTACAATTACATTGTGATCGAGATGAGAATTTAATACTAAGCAAAATAGGGTTGTTTCATAATTTGCATATGTATATGTAATTTTTCTTCTAAATTCCTAATTTTGTGAGTTTTGGATGTTGATAATTGTTACGTGTAAATGAAATTTATGTCAAGAGACAAATTTTTTTTCTGCACTACACAACCTATTTGGCTTAAAGTCTACCGCTCAAAAGAATATGATGTGGCAAAATACGTGAAGGCACATACCTCAAATCGCTCACCATTTTATGGAGTAAAAGAATCCTTGTAAAACTATTTGTATAAAGCTGCGCATTTACTAATTGAGAGGAATAAATAAAAATAAAAAAAGGGGAAGCACTATTGCACAAAAAAATACCAGTGTGACAGCTTTGATGTGGTTGCTTGTGACGTTAAATCCAAGCTCGCCCGTTTCCTGAAGTTTCAGAAGCACATCAATCATATTATCATTATCACTTTCTTCACTTTTTTTTAGCTCTTCTTTTCTTCTTATGATCGTTGATTATATCATTCAGAATTTTGTCTGTTTTTCTATGCGTTTTCAACAATGCGGGCTTGATTCCTGTAAGGAAGCCAAGGAACTTTAGTGAAGGGAAGAAATCAGGTAAGTCAAAGGCTCCACCTAGAGTAAACATTTCTTTGATTAATGATACGAATTCTTTTTCATATTTGCACTTCTTCCCAATGGCTGCCCTGAAAGCTGTACAATATGTTGAGAAGAAGATCTTCTCACTGAGATTGATTGGAACTCCCTCTGACAAGGAAATGGATTCAACAAGATTATTTACCACTTCTTCTCTAATTCTGCTAAATGACTGGACTCGCTTGGCACTCAGGAGCTTTGAGATACAAATCTTTCTCATTTGTCTCCAATAATCACCATAGGGAGCAAAGACTATACCTGAATTACCATAGCACATAACTTCAATATAAAATGTAATTTCTCCCAAAAATTAAAAACCCAAAAGAAACCACATACTATAGAACTATCTACCTATACAATAGTATACAAAATTATTTCAAAAGTATTAACATAGAGACTCAAATAGATCCTTTTGTATATAATTTTAGAGATCCAAAAATGAGTGTATCCCTCACAAACTAATTACAGATAGCCTTTAGATAGCTTTTGAAACCCTAAAATATATGAAAAATAACAGAAGGGAAATCAAGGCTATGCATTGCTTGAACTCAATATGAGGAAGGCATATGCAAGCAGTGGCAGCTCCACATTATGGTTTGGGTGTTCATTTGAAAACCCAGAACTTGAAAAAAAAATTAAATTATATATAATATTTTTTAAATATATAATTACCAATAAGAATAAACACAATTACAAAAATCGATACGTCAAGTAACAACAAAAATAATGTTGTGTCCACAACAAAAATGTAACAAAAAAATTGAGTTTGATTTAAATTGTTAATAGAGTAATACTATGGACACAATAAAAATTAAAGTATTAAGAAAAATACTAATTTTCACTTTATAAATTCAAAAGATCATATTTTTTACATGAAGACCTTGAGGATGACAAAAATGTTAAACCTTATCCTAATAAGATGTTGGATTAGTCGATTCCACAATCCAATTGTTAAAATGACCTAAATGGCCTTCGACTGTTAAATTTTGACCTAATTAACCAAAGGTCAAGTAACTTCAAAATCGCACCCAATCATCAAAATTCATCATTCTACATCAAAACTAATATCTTCCAATCGCTTTTCCCAAGTTTGGCCAAGTCTAACTTGTACGCTCAACCATAATTTGAAATCTGGAGACTGATTTCAAATACCACACCACTTTGAACTATAACATCCCAAAATAACAGGCACTGCAACCTCCCAACCCAACGTTCCTAATTCCATTTCATGCGTAAGTTGGATAAATAAGATTTTTATTTTTATAATATTATCAAAATAAATAATTAAAAAATTATCAACAGAATTTACTCAATCCATACCACTTTATTCCTTTATGGCATGTTTGGATGTTTAAAAAATGAGGGGGAGTAGAGTAGAGGGAGGGAGAGTAATGCAATTACCTTGTTTGGAAGTTTTTTAAAGAATGAGGGGGAGGGGTTTGGAGGAGTTTGGAGGGGTTTGGACTCCCTCTAGCTCCCCAATTTTAATTCCCCCAAATTGGAAAGATTTGGAGGGGAGTAGAATACATAAACTATTGACCAAGTAAATTACCTAATTTACCCTTATTATATTAACAAAATTACACAAGGGGAATGGCTAATTACTCCCTTCCCCCTTACTAATTTTAAAAACATTCAAATAAGGTAGAGGTGAATCATTCTCCTCTACTCTCCTCCCCACTACTCCCCTTCCCTTTACTCCCCTCTACTCTCCTCCCTCTCTAAACTTCCAAACAAGCCATTACTCAACGAAGTTCAACATCATAGACGTATTATTTCAATTGAACACATAGATCTAATATAAGAGAGGGTTTTCTTTTTCTCATTTCAAGTGCAAAAAAATAGCTAGGATACCCTAGAAGGCCCCAGTATTGTTCCTGTGTGTACATATATTGCTTCTATCTATCAGGATGTACTTTTACTACGCTATCAAGCATGTCTTTTGCATCAGACTGCTACAACAGTCTTAAAAACCTTTTTTACATAGAAAAAACAGCAACTTCCACAAAAAATTATCCATTGGAACTTGAAGCAAAAGGAATTTGGTTCAGAACCATTTTAGAAGTGAGATTTGAGAGCATCTATCAAGATCTACAATAGGAAATCAAACTAGAATATCAACCTCTACAAACCCCCATCTTCAGCTGAATTTGCATCTTCTGCCTTACTACCCAGCTTGACAATGTCTTCTACAAGAATTTTCCCATCTGTTGCAATGAAGTTGACAATAATTCAGTTACTCTCTTTAATAATGCACCCTTAATTGATCAGAAGCTTTCTTCCTTTTTCTTTTTGAATTCATGTGTAAATAGAACAAGCCAGATAGCTAATACTGCATAACTACCCTGGACAAAATGATCTCTTTCCTAAATCCGCTCCTCAAAAGGATAGAATTATATGCTACAGGGGGGAAAATCAAAAAGCAAAGGGAAGAGTTTTTTTTTTTTTTTGGTCATTGGTACACACATTTTGTAACCATGCGTTTGCTGGGAGTTGAACCCAGTCTATTGCTTGGAAGGCAATTATCCTAACCACTAGATGGGGGAAGAGTTCATTTTTTTAATGTGTAAAAGTGTTATCTTCAAAACTGTTAACCAGTAAAAGAGAAACTTAAAAACATGCATATGCTGAAACTTGTAAAAAATATTATGCAATAAAGGACTCATCTTCTTCCTTGCAACTCTATTACTACCTGTAAAATAAGGTTATTTGGAGAATTCATGTCGCACAAGAACAGTTGATAATCTTTATAAATGAATTATACACATCACAGAACATCACAAATTAAGAGAGGAAAAGAAACTGACCTCCATCTTTGGAAAGATTGCTAATGAGTTCTTGGACACCCTCTTTGCCCAATGTATCCTTCAAGTACATAGCGGCAGATGCAACCTCCTCCGGAGTAACTTTGCCATCATAATCCCTGCACACATGAAACATTAATACCATTTGACTACTTGAAGTACCCATATTAAGACAAGATTTGTTCCTTTGAACCCATATTAAGATACAGTGGATTCAAACCCGGACTCTCCTCTTTAGGAGAGCCCAGGCATTAGCAATGCAAATGAGCTATAAGGACTATGAAGATGTAACAAACGTCTCCCAGTTGTCCATATGGAAGTAGTCTGTCACATAAGCAGCTTATCGGATGCAAACAGGTAAATGAAGATAGAGAAAAGGTGAAAGCTACCACGGTAGAAATGCCTTGGAGGTTGAAGTGGTGTTTATAAGTCTGGGGTCAAAAGTTGCAATCAAGTTTTAGCTTTAGGGATATTAGAATGAGTCATTGTAAAAGCTCTTCGGAAAATTTATAATGATACTTCTTTATACTTTAAAAATAATACTGATTCCAAGCAATATCACTTTATTCTCTTGTACAAGCAATATCACTTTATTCTCTTGTATTTCTTAAAATCTTGTTTCTCTCTCTCTCTCTGTCTAGCCCAAACTAATTGACAGTCTCTCTTGAATACATCCTGTGTACTAGAGTTGTGCCCCTTTTGTGCTCTTTCAATAATCAATAAATAAATATTAAATAACCACAATGATTTACTTACAACAACACTGGTTATAAACCTTACCATCTACAAAATCAAAATGTTGTTTGAACCTCTGCCTATGACCTAATAGGAGTTATCCATCTTGACTGATAAAATTAAATTACCTTCGCAACCAAACCTCCATTCTTAATCTGAACTCAATGACCTTCATTGCCATATAAAAATCAAAACTCATTAAGAATCATAAGCTTAGCCACGATACCCACAAACTTTCTGTTTCTGAATTAGCCTTGGTATGCTGCCAATATCCACATACAAGGTTCTATGTCTGGAACTTTACCCACTTGACTGATATGAGACAATATCAATTACTACTAGAAAACTTCTCAAGTACCATAGGAAATCTTCATTGATTGTACGCATGGAAAAGAACAACAATGGAAGCATGATCAATAAACAATTACAAACCTGTCCAGTAGTCGCCAACGATCACCGATTTTGGCATCCACATCATCAATTTCCCGTTCAAGATTTTGGAGCATAGCATCAACCTGAAGAATACAAACAATACAGATAGTTAGTATCATGTTGTGTGCACTGGTAATGCTTATACCAGGAACTGATAAACACAAAGAAAAAATTAATTGGAACTGAAATATTCTTACTCTCTCTATGAGTGCTGATGAAACCTCTTCACCTTCAGCCACTTCATCGGCATTATCGCTTTCTTCTCGGGCAGCCGCAGCAGCCCTATATGCCTTCATAACATCTTTTTCTCCATCAGTACCCTCTTTTTCTACCATGCTATTATAAAGTTCTATCTGAAACATCAAGGCAATCACATATGACTATGTTAGCAAAAGATAAATAACAATCCTAGGATATATGATCATCTGCGAGCACTAATATAAGGACAAATATACATGACAGAGCTGGCTATAATAAAGAGCATTAGTTGGTGAATCGTTCAGGTTATCAGAATCAAACAATAAAAGATCATATGACCCTATCCCATAACAAAATCTAGCCCAAACTAATTGACAGTCTCTCTTGAATACATCCTGTGTACTAGAGTTGTGCCCCTTTTGTGCTCTTTCAATAATCAATAAATAAATATTAAATAACCACAATGATTTACTTACAACAACACCGGTTATAAAACTTACCATCTACAAAATCAAAATGTTGTTTGAACCTCTGCCTATGACCTAATAGGAGTTATCCATCTTGACTGATAAAATCAAATTACCTTCGCAACCAAACCTCCATTCTTAATCTGAACTCAATGACCTTCATTGCCATATAAAAATCAAAACTCATTAAGAACCATAAGCTTAGCCACAATACCCACAAACTTTCTGTTTCTGAATTAGCCTTGGTATGCTGCCAATATCCACATACAAGGTTCTACGTCTGGAACTTTACCCACTTGACTGATATGAGACCATATCAATTACTACTAGAAAACTTCTCAAGTACCATAGGAAATCTTCATTGATCGCACACATGGAAAAGAACAACAATGGAAGCATGATCAATAAACAATTACAAACCTGTCCAGTAGTCGCCAACGATCACCGATTTTGGCATCCACATCATCAATTTCCTGTTCAAGATTTTGGAGCATAGCATCAACCTGAAGAATACAAACAATACACAGATAGTTAGTATCATGTTGTGTGCACTGGTAATGCTTATACCAGGAACTGATAAACACAAAGAAAAAATTACTTGGAACTGAAATATTCTTACTCTCTCTATGAGTGCTGATGAAACCTCTTCACATTCAGCCACTTCATCGGCATTATCACTTTCTTCTCGGGCAGCCGCAGCAGCCCTATATGCCTTCATAACATCTTTTTCACCATCAGTACCCTCTTTTTCTACCATGCTATTATAAAGTTCTATCTGAAACATCAAGGCAATCACATATGACTATGTTAGCAAAAGATAAATAACAATCCTAGGATACATGATCATCTGCAAGCACTAATATAAGGACAAATATACATGACAGAGCTGGCTATAATAAAGAGCATTAGTTGTTGAATCGTTCAGGTTATCAGAATCAAACAATAAAAGATCATATGACCCTATCCCATAACAAAATTCATATCCACCCTATGAACAAAGAAAATAAATAAAAACATAATATTACTCAATAACAGAGAAATTTATTTTTTTCCTTTTCGCAAGTCGAGATAAATTGATTTTACAAACATTGTAGACATGCTATACAGAATACAGGTTAACTTGTAAAAAAAACATATACAGGATTGAAACAAATAACAAAAAGCAATCAAGGTATTGCAAACATTAAATGAGCAAGACATTGAGGAAGAGAAGCATGTCAATAGAACTCTATGGTTGCTCCTTATGGATAAACAAGCCTATAGTTTTTTTTTTTTTCCTTGTAGACAATGCTATACAGAATACAGGATTACTTTTTTTTTTTTTTTAAATACATACATACATACATACATACATATATATATACACACACACACACACGATTGAATGAATAAATAAAAGCAATCAAAGTTATTGCAAACATTGAACAAGCAAGACATTGAGGAAGAGAAGCATGACAATAGTCAGAACTAGAAGTATAATTGCTCCTTATGGATAGATAAAACAAAGCCTAGAGTTTTTCTTTCCTTTTCTGTTTTTTTCTTTCGTTTTAACCATATTCTCCTCAAGGTGCAACATCCTTAATAAGTACCATGAATGAAACTTTGAAGCCAACATAATACACAAAAGTGCAGAAAAGATGCTAATCTTGATCAAGTTCCACATCATAGATATTCAAAGTTTAAAATAAATAAATAACTCCTTATTGAGGAAGAGAAGCATGTCAATAGTCAGAACTAGAAGTATAATTGCTCCTTATGGATAGATAAAACAAAGCCTAGAGTTTTTCTTTCCTTCTCTGTTTTTTTCTTTCGTTTTATCCGCATTCTCCTCTATGTGCAACATCCTTAATAACTACCATGAATGAAACTTTGAAGCCAACATAATACACAAAAGTGCAGAAAAGATTTTAATCTTGATCAAGTTCCACATAAAGTTTAAAATAAATAAATACCTCCTTATTGACGAGGCTCAGAAACTCTTCACGTTCTCTACTTACTGACTGGAGAAACAGAAAAGGGATGACATAAATTACAGGTTACACAAGAATACTAGACAATGTTAAGAAAATAAATTGAAAAACATTATTTTAGCAACTCAAAGCTTTTAATTCACGGTCCTTACAGATGCAGAAGCCAAAACAGCCAATGCACGACTGAGTTCACAGAGGTGCTCTTGTTTTTCTAATGTTCTTTCTCTTGCTTGTTCGTGTGCTTCTCTTGCTGTTGGACCAGTCATCTCTTTCAGTGCCAGGTCCTCTTGACTAGCTTTAGATTCCTTCATTCTGGCTTGTTCTTCTTCCTCTTTCTCTTCCTCCTCCTATAATTCAAGTTAATACAAATCAAGTAATTCAAGATAAGTACTTGAGGCTCAAGAAATTGCTAAGGAATAATCCTCGAGACAGAAGTCTTGTAGTGCACTAGACACCATTTTATTCAGATACTATGCATATTACTGTAACTTAAATAACCATTTTCTTATTCCTAAATGATTTAGTTAATCTATAACTTATTTTATGGTTCACAAAACACTAGACAAACACCAAAACTAGCTCATATAAGCATGTGGAGAAAAATATTAACAAAAATCAAAACTTAAATAACCATTTTCTTATTCCTAAATGATTTAGTTAATCTATAACTTATTTTATGGTTCACAAAACACTAGACAAACACCAAAACTAGCTCATATAAGCATGTGGAGAAAAATATTAACAAAAATCAACCTTGATTAGCTCTTCCTGCATCTCAAGATATTCCAGTTTCCTCCTCCTTCCTGACACAGAATCTTCAGATGGCAAAGCTGTAACACCAACTGTATCTGTAACCTCATCTGGCAGAGAAGAGATTGTAGCTTGGAGAGCTTCCTCTAGCTTCAACTTCCCGGACACAACGAAAGCCCTACATATGTATCAACAAAATATAGATGTCCTAGGGTACAGAATGCAAAGTGGGTGAGCAGATTAACTGAGGTTTCAAATTACCTGGAAAGGATCAAAAGAGAAGATGGCAGAGAATGATTGAGAGACAAATCCAACCAATCACGAAGCTGCATGGAGAAGTTAAATATTCATACAATAATTAATAAACTGAACAAAAATATGTTTGATATAATTCAAATCAGTTTATAAGAAGAAAAGAGCTACTATCTACTTCAACACAACTACGCAAACTCCCCTGCTTTTCTTTAATTTCAATACACAACAGCGGAGGAAGTGGGGAAACTTAGTAAACCTTTTTGATAATTCAATTGCTACAAAAAGTGGGGGTAGGGAAATTCAAAACCCTGGCTCTCCTTATAAAGTAGATCAGGGAATGCCACTGAACTACGAGGCTCTTGGCACATTTAGTATAACTATTATCACCTAACAGTGTAAACACAATTCAGACTCAAGTTTGCAAACCTTACACAACACTTCAGTGACTAAGTAGGAGAATGGAATGAAATAAATAGGCACAGCTTAAGAAAAAAAACCTGTTGGCGCATTTCTTCCACTGAACGATTTCCAAGCATGCCTCGCTCCCTACAATCCTCACAAAGTTCAGCTTCTGAAAGGGATTCCACACCCTCCGCTTGAATCAATCTATCATCAGCTTTAATCCTGAAATAATAAACAGGGGAGGGGGGCATTCAATGAATTCACGCTTACATTAAGTAATACAAGCCTAATTTTTTTTATCACATAAAGTTGAATATTCTTGTAATGAATTTTTAAAAACCTACCAGGATATTTACATTTAGAGATAAAAATATAAGTTTTGGGAGTTCACTGATGATGTATGAGATTCCTTTAACAAGACATCAAAAAGAGTAATAATTATGTAAATATTTTCAAGAAATAATTTTTGGTCCGTTTGGATACAGCTGAAAACTAAAAACTGAAACTGAAAACTAAAAAACACTATAGCGAAATAATTTTTAAATGTATGAATAGTATCGTGGGACCCATTTTTAATTAAAAAATGAAATTTGTGGGTCCGTAAACAGTGCACAGTGTGCACTGTTCACAAAAAGTCAAACTTTTCATCTCTAGGAACGCTGAAAAGTAAAAAAAAAAAAAAAAAAAAGGGAGAAACGCACACTTTGTAAAGTTTTTACAAGATCCCCAAACAACAAAATGATGACCCAACTCTAATAATAATTAACAAATTATGTATGAGATTCCTTTAACACATAACTGAGGACCTCACATTGCAAAAACTTTAAAAAAATTTAAAAAGTTAAAGAAACAAAGTCTTCAATGCCAAAAGAAAATCACCTGCATTAAGGATTTCAATAATTTCCCATAGCTAAGGGGTGAGCTAACAAGCTCCCAACAAATGAAGTTATCCATTCTCATATTATTACGATGTCAAAATTCAACAAAAAGTTACATCTTAGTCCTATGCTCTGAACCCTTTATTCCATTGACCCTCACTATGTTCAATTTCAAAACCACATGACCCTTTTATATTTTTTTTAAAAAAATTAAATAATATGCTGATTATGTAAAAGTGTGTATCTCACCTCTGAAGTCTTTTTCGGAGCATGTAACGTAAGTATGCATCTGAAAAACTAAATTTGAATAATTTAGTGTCGATTCCCATATATTTGCACATACTGAGTAAACGAGGCCTGAAAGGAGCAAAAGAAGCATAAGCAGAAGAGTCATGATTGCATCTCACACAATAGCTAAATAATATTGATATCAGTTACAGAAAAGGATGTGCATGGGGATATAACTTCAGATCTCAAAGTGATCATGATAACAACCTGCTGATGTTATCTAGAGTAAGTTCATCATTAAACAACTTAGCAAAGCCCAAAATTTCTTCATTAGAGACACTGGTACCCCTTCTAACCTGCATTTAAATAAAAGGCAAAAATGTTAAAACATTTATATAAAATAATAAGAGAGAGAGGAAACCCACAGAGGATCATGAAACTGAGCACCTAACCTTGTTCAAAAACTCATCAAGGTCTTCTGCTGTTTTTCTAATTTCCCCACTCCGTGTGTTCTGAACTTCTTTTGCCATTTCTTTCGCTGTGTCCTGGAGAAACTTGGCATATTCTATTCTTGCATTTAGCCTCCTTTTCAGTGCTTCCTACATATTGAGCAATTAAATTAAACCAAATAGTCAATTTAAAGAATTTGATGAACCTAAGTGTGCATCAATATATTCTACAGAAACATTATCTAAAGATGCAAGTTCGTGTGTCTGCCTACAACCGCACAAGGACTTGTCTCCTTAAGAGCTAAGGTACTAATTTTAAGAGACAAGGGGTTCACAAATAATTATGTGTTTACAGACACAGGCAATTCCTTGAAGATGAAAAAAAAAAAAAATCAATAAAGTACAAGCTATGAAAGATGCAGACACAGACAAACAATAACAGAAAAACATGCCACAAGAGAGAAAAAGAGAATGTATGTTGCCCACTTAAGTTATGGTCAGGAAAAACAAAATATTCAATTTTTTTTTCCTTCCCCACAGGAAATGGCTTAAATTCATGGTTAGCAATGTCATACACTCCATTCATCAGGGGAAAAAGAATCTCATGCACTATAATCAGCTTTTGTTGCATTTACTTAGAGATTAAAGCATAAGCATAGACTTTTCTATGTTTTTACATGGTCAGTTGCTCAATTCTGCTACAGCACAACAGCTCCCAGAGTTCACAGTTTAACACACACAGAAACATCCTATTGTTGCATCCAGGAACTATGATCTTCATAATTTGGGAATGAATAAATACTAATTCATAACAAAACTTGACAACTATATTAGATTTAAAAAGAAAATTTCCACACAGGAACCATCATATCAAGTTCCAAAAAAAAGTGCAAGAAAAAAGCAGATGAGAAAGGTAAAACATCATGCGAGTTAAGTGAAAAATAAGATAAAACACTAGCAACACCCATCACAATCAGTACCTGCTCCTTCATCTTGTCTTGAAAGGTTGATGGCAACATGTTGGGAAATAATTTAAGAAATACTGGCAACAGAAACTCCATGAATGGCACTATGATAAAAACTGCAAAAGGAACTAGCCTAAAAATATCAGCTGTGGTTCGTGTTAGTTGTTGTCTCTCCCTTCTGGAGAGACTCTTCCCACCAGCAAGTTTTAATAGCAATCTTGAACTGATCCTTGTATCAGCCCAGAGTAGCTTAGTACCCAACCAGTAATGTTGCAGAGTTGATATAAATTCATCTTTCCAATGAACAAGCTTCTTGGCCCAATCTGCCCTGCAGGAAGAAATAGTCAAACCAACAAAAGCAGCAGCATTAGTAAAATCATGTTAGTTAAAGTTTCTCATTTGAATAATACATATAAGCATCATTCAGAAAAAGAATTTAACCTGCTCATAGAAGCTACAGATTTCAGAGCAGGACCAATCCCTAAAAATGTGGCCCATACTCTTTGCAAAACAGATTTAGCCTTCTGAGATTCTTGCAACCGTTTGGCCTTTGCTTTAGCCTTTGCACTACTCAAACCTTCAACAGCTTGATCACATTCCTCCGCAGATGCTTCCTTTCTCTTTTTATCTATCAGTTCTTCACTTTCTTCATCATCATTGCCCGTGTCAGGCTGTTTAGCTGCAGCTGTAGAAGCATTTCGAATCAACAGTGCTGACATTCTGATCCCCATTGGAGAAATGTACACTGATTTTACATTTCCCAAACCCGAAACCATGGTCCCATAATATCTATGCCTAATTTTTCCTAAACCTGAAAAGCTTAATAATCCCTCTTTTGCCATGGAATCTTTATCCCCACCACTCCTGCCATTAAAATATGTAAGAGGGTAATCCTCACTGGACCTAGAACCCCGTGAATCCGAATTTTGCATAGCATGCCCATGACTGATACATGGGAAACTTTGAATTGCGCGAGTGGAGCCATTCACATAACCAGAAATAAGTCTCTTCCTCCTCAAAATTGCTCGAGAAGCCATTACCGAATAGGTTTCTCTTTACAAAGAGAAACAGATTCACATTTCTGAAAATTAAAAAACCACCCAGTTAAGCTGCTAGATCATTAACAACAAAAACAAATATATGAAATTGCCATAAACTCTTAATCAAATAAAAATTGAAGGCATTGCACTATAATCTCATATAATACATTTCTTTATCAAAGTGAATTATGTAAAATAATCACCAAGGCCCAAGCATAATTACATCACTTAGAAGAATTACCATGTTTCAATAAACTCAACAATTTATTCACCATATATATATATATATATGAGATGAGTTCAAGTTACACTTGGTGTAACTTGACAAGAGTTACACCATTTGTAGACCATAGATTTGTAATTGATCTAATGATTAAAAAATAGCATTAAATGCTAATTGACTTACACCTTTTTTTTTTTGAGAAGCAAATTGACTTACACCTCATTCACTTAATTAATAGCAATTTTGTTTCTCTCTCCTTATTTATTATTTAAAACCTTTTACATATATTCCTTTTTTTGCCAATGACTTTACAAATATATTTGCAATACTTAGCCATTCTGTATATATATATATATATATATATAGTTTTGAGTTATCCATAAAGTAAGCATCATGTTACTTTTTTTTTTTGGGAGGTGGGGGGAATCATCACGGCCTAAACCTATGATTTGAGTTTTTCTTCCTCATATTGAATGAATTTAAAATAAAATAAAAAAACACATTTACATAGGATTTGAATTATCCAAAGATCATATAATTTGAATTATCCAAAGATCATATAGCTATAAATAGATTATTACTATTTTTAATTGTTAACGTTGTCAACTGATCAGATTTGAATATATATATATATATATATGATCAGGTCCAACCGTTAATTCAATTATAAATTTACACCGAATCAATTTATTCAAGCATTTGACTTCTATAATCAAACAATAAACTTGGGATCCAGAAACCAAAAAAAGAAAATGACATGAGTATTACAGACTTAGGCACACCCAAAAAAGAAGAAGAGAGAATTGCAAATATAATTGTAAAGTCATTCAACCCCCAAAAAAAAAAAAAAAAGTACCTGTGTTAATTATTATTTGAGAAACTTATTATTTAAAATCTCATTAAACAACACTTAACCATTTATTTATTTTTAAGGAGACAAGATATATATTCACAATTGATAAGACTATAAGAGTATGACCGTACCACCGCACACCTTTGGTGCGACGGTCACTTCTCAATTATAAGTGCTTGTAGAGTGTGAGGGGCAAGGGCTGGAGTTTAAGTCTCCATAAATGAGTTTTCACATACATATACACTTGGATTAGATTAGGCTAGAGTAGAATTTATATCTTGTATTAAAAAAAAATATATATATATATATATATAAAGAGTATAACCGGCTTAAATAATAAGTAACAAAAAGGAATATATGTAAAAGGTTTTAAATAAAAATAAAAGAGTAGTAAGAACTCAAAAAAAAAAAAAGTATTGCAAATATATTTGTAAAGTCATTGGCAAAAAAATGAATATATGTAAAAGGTTTTAAATAATAAATAAGGAGAGAGAAACAAAATTGCTATTATAACAAATGGTGTAACTCTTGTCAAGTTAAACCAAGTATAACTTGAACTCATCTATATATATATATATATATAAGCTAAATTTGCATTTAGTTGCATTTGAGCTAGAATTCATTGGCAAAAAATCAAGTGGAAGAAAATGACATTTTGTTGTACAAATTTGTACAGAATCATTTATACAAACATCAAAACTACATGCCTCTTTAAAAAGAACAAGTAAAACAAAATGAAATCGGTACAAACTTGTACTTTTTTTTTATAAATATTATAAAAAAAAAATGCGTGATTGATTTACAAAATTATTAAAAATATATAAATAAGTGTTAGATAAAATAATAAATAGGCGATTATTATAATATTTTTTAATAAAATAATCGTAGAATATGAAACGGTAATTTATCTAAATAATATTATTATAATAACAACAACAACAACAACAAAAACAACAACAATAATAACAACTTAAAAATGACTTGAAATCAAACACAAATTTTTCATTTTTCTCTTTTTCCTTTCCTTCTAATTTCTACGCAGCCAAACAAAATTTAAACAACCAAAATATATATATATATATATATCAAAAATATGTGCGATTTATTTGCAATAGAATATGAAACTAAACGATATTATAATAATAATAATAACTTAAAAATAACATGAAATCAAAAACACGTTTTTCATTTTCTCTTTTTCCTTTCCTTCTAATTTCTACGCAGCCAAACAGAATTTTTAAAAAAAAAAAAAAAAAACCAAAAAAATCAAAACTTTACCACGCAACTCAACTACGAGAATTTCGATCATTAAATGCACACAACAACTTGTTATGCAAGAAATATCGACAATTTTCGGTTTTTTTACGACACTAAAACGGTGCGTCTTTTTTGTTGAAAATTGTGAGGAAGATGAAGATGGAGTTATAGACTTACATTGTTGTTTTTCTGGTGAGCAATCAGGGCCGTTGGTGGTTAAATCGGACGGTGGATGATCGATCTCGCGCAGAGAGAGAGAGAGAGAGATTTTAGGGTCTGAGGGAAGAGAGAAGTTTGAGGTTTTAGAAGGGGTTATGAGCAATGAGATCAAAATGGGTTTTTGTGTGTGTGTGTGTGTTAGTTATAGAACGACGTCGTGTTAGGGGGTAATCGCGCTTTTTTCCTTTTTCTTTTTTCTTTTTTTTCGGAGAAACGTACTCGCGTTTATGTGTTGACAATTGTTGGGGTTTTTTTTTTTTATTGGATCCAGGTGGAAAGTTGGGAATCGCTCTATACTTGTTCTGCAAGAAAAAATTATGAGAGGTTGTTTCAGTTTGTCTTTGTCACGTGGTTAAAGGTGTATGTTTGGTTATCGAGAAAATTTAAGAACAATTTTTAACATAATTTTGATATGATTAATTGTGAGTAGTAGAGAAAAAAAGTAAATTTATATAAAAATAATGAGAAATATTATGTTTACAATATTTTCACAAAAAATATTAAGTGACTTGTTATTACTGGTTGTTATTGATAGACAAAAATATAATTTCTGTAACAGTTTTAGAAATTTCTTTTAGGGTAGTTATTAAAAAACCTAAATTATTCAAAATATTTATATAAAAAAAAAAAAACTTGAATATATCGTTATCATGCACAAAAAAGAAACATGCGAATATACAAAATTTTATAATTTCCTTTTTGCTAACGAAATGGAAATGCAAAAAGAAAATGTTGAGATGAGACTATTAAAGTGAGAGAGAAAATGAAATTAAATATTATTTTTATGAAATGGGTTGAATGAGTTATGAAACTCAATTATTAAAATTTTTTTATCTTTTTAATGAGTTTTTTGTTGAATATTTTGTTCATTTGTTGTTATTTGGCCTAATCTTGTTGTTGCTTGGTTCTTTTTTGTTGTTATTTAAGCTCATTTTTATTTTTGTTATTTAGACATTTGTTTTTCTTATTCAAAGGGACAAGGATTAAGTTTGGCACTGACATTATTTTTGTGAGAAATCCTACGTTCATAACATTTGCACAACAAATCATAGATGACAAATTGTTATTGATGAATAAAAAAGTAATGTCAATGATGGGCTTAATTTAAAACTAGTAATAATTTGTCACCTAGGATTAATTGTAAAATTTTTGTATAAGTATTGTAGACGTAATATTATTCTATTTTTATTAAACTCCAATTCTCAATATTCTCATGTGGGTTAGGAAAAACAAATTAGTTTAAACTTTTGTTTTATTGACAATTAGGATGGTCTTATGACCACCCTCACTTACAAGTGGAGCTGCCGCTACTTAACAATTTGCATGTTAGAGTTTGTGACACAAAAGTTATGGTTCTGGAAGAACTCTTAAGTTAATAACTACAATATTCTTCAACCATCAATTCAATAGTCCAAACATATTAAAGCAAAGTATTTTGGGAACAGGAATGGTCAAGAACCTTAAATCTAGAGCCTCATGTATCATATTAGCAAAAAACAAGCTCATAGATCATATCAAGCTTAAAAATTACTTTTTTAAAAATAATAATGTTAGGAAAAAAATTTTACAACCCGGTATAAGTTGTGATTGAATTTGCATTATTTTCATATGAATCCATTATTGACGTTATTTTTATTATGTATGAATCATAACATATCATACTAATAATCATGAACATTTTATTTTGTATACCTATATTTATTATTTTTATAAAGGGGCTTTGTATAGTTTCTTATTTTTAATTTCCCAAATTGGAGGAATTTGGAGGAGGGATATTCTACTTTTTGTTGGTTGGTAAAATAAAGATTCTAGTTTGTTGGTTGGTATATTTACTTCCTATTTTGCCCTTAATATTATATACCTATATTTATTATTTTTATAAAGGGAAGAATAAAGGCTTTAATATAGTTTTTTATTTCTAATTTCCCAAATTGGAGGAATTCAAAGGAGGGATTCTAGTTTGTTGGTTGGTAAAATAAAGATTTGGTATATTTACTTTCTATTTTGCCCTTAATATTTTATAAACATAGAGCTCAATAAATAATGGTATATTTGTTGATTTCTTCCTATATTAATATTTATAATTTCTTATCTTTTCCACCCTTCAATCTTTCTTTTTAAAAGATTCAAACACGAGAAGAGTATCTCATATCTATTCCAATCCCCACTCTTCTCATGTCTTCTCTCTTTCTCTCTCTCTCTCTTCAAACTTTCTAGTATAGTGTAAATCACAACTAAATCATAAGTTATACTTTGTTTTTTTGTAAAAGCAAAAAGAGTAGATTATACTTTTTGTAAGAATATAAAAGAGTAATATCAAATAAAGAAGTTGAAATGAAAGATTCTATTTACCATCAACTTTTTCATTTACCTTTTTGATATATTTTTAGCCATACAATTTTTTGAAAACTCACTTTTTTCTACGTGAATTTGTACTTTAATCAATAATCAATTTCCAGCAAAAATGAAATGACAAAAAGGTCAAATAAGCTAGATATGAATACTTTTTGCTCTACCGAAGTGCTAAAATTGAAAGCCTTGACATGTGAAACAGTACTAATCCTTGATCACATCCGAGAGGATTAGAGGCATGTATTCCAGAAACTCTTACAGCTCCTTACCTCGTTCCTTGCTCCTCTTCTATCATACATTCTAATGATTCAACTAAAACCTCTTTCTTTTGTTTTAAGTTGAATTTTAAGTTTTAACATCATATGGAGTGAAAATGCAAGTTTTATCAAATTGAGTCTAGGCTGTCTATGTGATCAAATATGACCTTTTGGGTGTGTGATTAACTTACCAATTGAAAAAAAAAATGATTAAATTACAAATTCTGCTCTTACGACTCCCCCGTCTAGGTTTTCAATTCATAGCAATTGATTAGTATTCTAGATGTTCTTCCTTTAACTGCAAATTATGGTAGTAAAAAGTCTCTGTATGCAACAACATAATTTATTACTATCTGTGTATGTAAACATATGTTCTAAAACAAAGCTCTTTCACACATTATACATAGAAAGGGATTGTCCCGGCTCCTGAAGAGGACAAAGAATGAGGGACTTTTTTTAATCCCCTATATGGATCTTTATCCAATTGATTTCTTCAAGCTCTCTCACTCTGAATAAATTTGAAAATGGGAATAGCGCAATAGTAAGCTCCAAAACTCTTCGAGTCCAATAAAATCCCTTAATGTTTTTCTCGTTTCCTTTTCCTATGGTATTGAGTGCCGCCTATTATATCCTGCACATAATTGCATCATTATATGTTAGGGGAAGAAATCAAAAGCAAAATCCTCTAGAATTACAGATAAGCTAAAGTGCATTGAGTAATCCACAAGAATTCACATCTTACATCAGTGTTCTATACATGCAATCATTCCCTACACTCCAAATAAGATAAGTTTAAGAACACAACCTTTTCTTATCAATAATCATATATATAAGGTTGCTGAAACAGGGGATTCACTGCCTAGAGACAACTACATCTTCCTGTCATATTTTCCACATATTATCTTCCTTTTTAGGTAAGCTAAACATGCACATGGTCAGATTTGAACCCACAACCAAACCTTCCACTGGGAGAAGGTGCCATTTAAGCTAGAGCTCATTGGCCAAATGTTTCCAACATCCATATCATGGTTTAAGAGCTCCCTTCCTATGAGAGGATATGCCTTGAGCATGACTATTAGTTTGGTTGAATGAGATAGATAATTTATTGCTAAAAGTCATGGTATGTGGAGATTTTGGGGTGGTAAGTTTAGGAATAGATATGAGACTGAATAAGTTAACAGATACCATCTCATTTGTCATACTTCATTGTACTGTCACCTGTGTATCATATGAATGAATATTCAATGGGCTCCTTTGCTTTGCTTGTGTTTTCACACATTTTAAAATATTTACTGGATTACCATGGTCACCTGAAAATCTGTTAAGCTTATCTTGAAGAGCCTGTTTCAACTTTCACTAGTGAAATTTGTCCATGAGTAATTTGTACAAGTGGCGCAATTTATCAGGCAAATGACTAAATACCCTCACTTGGGTTTGTTTAAATATATACTGCATCTGCGTATAAACAAAATCCAAAAATACGACTTCCTCACTTCATTCTTCAACTCTAATGCCCCTATAAGTATTGCAAACAAGCTTGATTCTAAAGTACCAATCCTAGAATTTGAAATGCAAAACCCTATTTTTGACCTCTAGCTCCTTCTGGGAGAACGTATTTATTGGAAAATTATACATTCCACACCAGTTCTATTATACTGCATCTCAAATTCAATGTGTCATGAAAGGGAGAGAAAATACAAAAAAGTTTTACAACAAATTGACCCACATCCAGGAGCCTTGGATATTCATTAAGCATGTGCAAGATTTATTTGCTTTTCAATAACTGTGGAAGGCTAATTCTGCCTGTAAGCTCAACAATGGTTATAAAATATTTCAAGATTCTTGATATGGATTATTTATGTCAAAAAAATACAACAAATTAATTATTAGAGATAATTGGAAGGAGAAACATACCAAGGAAGCTTAAAAGTATCTTTCCACCATCCTTGTTTTGACCCATTTGCTACTATTTTGTCCAACCGTACAATGATCTCAGAAAAAGTTGGCCTAACAACTGCTTTTTGATCCCAGCATTCCTCAATCAACCTGCATATGTAAAATTACGTATCAAAAGGCAGAACTCCTTCTCAAATTTAACAAGAAAAAATAAATACCATATGAGGTTGTCAAAGATTATTCATCACATTCATAAAAATTTTATACTGAAAGAAAATGAAAGCTCTGCAAGATTTCATAATTTGATGCATATATACGTTGAAAGCATGACTTGCACTGAAATTCCAACACATATTTTAAACTCGTTAAATTGAAGAAGTCAAATTAGAAGAAATCTTCTTAGTAACAAGAAGGATATCAAATAGAACTCCATGAATGGGAGTGACACAGAATATTCATGAAGTGCCAAGCACCCAATGACCTTACTAACTCCATAAACCCTTCTTCTCTCATCCATGAAAAAGACCCATACCAAACCTGGATTTTCAAGCAACTGTCTACACAGTTTAAATCCCAATAACAAAGCATAGCCAACAAAAACCTTACAAGCTTACTGAATGTTCAAGAATTGCCCCAATTTTAAAAGACCCTATTACTGGGTTAACAAATTTCATCAAACTTGCAAAAGAAAATTGATTCTCAAATGCAGAATTATAAGGAAGGGGCATCTCAGCGAAGAAAGTTAAACATCTTGACATATTGCAAATTTGGTGAGTTATCTAGAGAATCAAACTTACTCTTTTAGATCTGGAGGATAACTTTTTGCTTTGATCTTGAACGGTGGTCTCTTTCCTTCTAAACACAAAACTTTTGCAGCTTCTTCTGGAGACCTGGGACAGAGAGGTTGTGTACCCTCAATCATCTAGCCCATAAAAAAAAAAGTAGAAAAAACAGGTGGTTAATAATGAGTAGCCACCAACATAAAACTATGAGACAAATATCCTACTGACACATTCAACAATAGGGAGGAAAAAAAAATAAAAAAAAAAACCTTCATGTTGTAGAGGCAGATGCATGACAAGCCAATTAAATTTCCCAAAACAGAATCAAATATGTAAACTTACAAAGATATTACAAGTGAAGTCATTCACAGCTAGAAAATGGGTAAAAGAAAAAGCAAAACATACCTGGTATGAAGATATAAGAAACTGAGAAAGTGAAAATTATCTCAAATACTTCTATGGATTTAAGTATTTAAACATGACAACCTATTAAGCATTTTAGCATGTAAACAAGTTTGTGAAAAGAAAAGTACCTCATACAAAATGAGACCAAAAGAATAGGCATCCACACTTCTGTCAAATATCTCATCTTTGTAAACCTCAGGTGCCATATATAAGTCTGAACCAATAAAACAAATAATTAATTGGGCCCATGGCAGCTAATCCCAGACTTTCTCAAGTAATTAATGTTTAGTATTGTACATCAAGTATATATTAATGACTAATATCTACGACCAATTACTCATCAATTAGTGCATACATTAAAACCAAATAGCATTTTCATCAATGGAATTGAAAGAATAACAAAAATTTAAAGAAGGGATATACTTAATATTCCAGGTTGGGTAGATTCTATTAATAACAAATTGCCTGTCTTGCACTGTTGGTAAAAGTGCGTTTATGCGCAAGCACATTTGCAAAAGCTCACCTAAAGTGCGCCTTATTGGAGCTTTATTATTATTATTATTATTATTATTAATAAGTAATAAGAAATAATAGAAAAAAGAAACAAGAACTCCTATGTTCACGATGGTGAACACAAAGTATCTAAAACAATTACAACCAAACAAAGAGAGAAACTAATGGAATGCTGGAAATCCAAAATGGAAGTACAGTGTGAAAGAATAATATTATTTATTTTTAAAAAATTAACCAGATGCAATGTAGCTATAAGATCTTGGTGTTGTTGATATACACCATGGATTTGTCATATACAAGTCAATTTTATGGTATCATATCATTCACCTAAGGTCCTAAGCCCACCCCTCCACATCTTTACAAATTCTAGACAGTAAAATGCATTCGGGGAACACACTTCACATATGGCTCATCCCAATCAAAGGCGACTCAAGTAGGAATGAAGTCACTAGGGAGGGCAACAATTTCAAGTTCTAGTTCACAACACTCCTCATGAGAGAGAGGCTGTTAATTTAGATGAAGTATACGAGGAAGATAATGAGCGTTACAAATCTAATGATGCTAATGATAATGGTCCTATGCTTAATGAGGATGATGATTATATTCTTTTAGGATTGCAACGCATTTCTTTTTTCTTTTTTTTTTTTTTTTTTGGCATAGAAAAAATTATTTACCATTCTAGTACTTTTTTGCTTTTTTCTTTTGGGTATATTGGATTCAACCATTAAATCCACGTCTTGATTTTGATTATGGCTATCAAATAACATATTTGTATATATTGTGTAAAGCACAAGAGAATCATTTAAATATTATATTTCAATTTTATAAGATTATTTCATAACTTGATTGTTATATTGCCCACTAATAATTAATTTCAAATTTATTACATTATTTTTCAAAAATGCGCTTTTCAATTTAATCAGGTACTACGCTTTGTGCCTAGGCTCCAAGAGGCCTTTGCGCTTAAGTGCACCCAGCACATTTACCAACATTGTAGTCTTGGGTCACCAGATTGGAAAAGCATAATTGTTCACAGTTGGCATTTTGGCTACAAGTGTTAAACTGTGATTCTATTCAATTTAGCAAGAACACGCAATATCCATAAGAAAATCCATAGAATATTGTTACTTATCCAATAAAAAACAAACAAACAAAAACATAGAAGAAATAGTTTTTCATGACAAAGAACTCCTGAGCAGAAAACGGTAACAATTCCAACTCTTTTTAACAAATCAAAAGGGACCTTACAAACCATCTTGGTTTGTTCAAATACTTGACTAAATCAAGACACCTCTATTAGTTCAAATTCTGTTTTCATCTTTCTAAATTAGCTTAAGGAGTGTATATCCTACACTAGGCCAGCGAGATGTTCAAAATACAGAGTCTAAGAAACCAAATGGATTTTGAATCCGTAAAAAGATTACACTCTAATATTCATACTGTCAAAAGAAAAGATAATTTTATCTAGAGTGCACATTATGCTCTGTCCAATAAAGTATACTAAAAATCAAATGCAGGAGTTTCATGATATGGTGTATGCAAGAACTTACTTGAACGGTCAGCCCCTGGCTGCACTAGTTTTGCTTTGTCTGGTGACATTTTTGATAATCTGAGCAATCCAAATCCAGCAACCTTCAACTGACCCCCATTATCCAGCAAAATATTTCTGGCACCTTACCAAAATTTTTAATATTAAAGTATATCCCAACAAGAAAAACTCAATTTCAGTTTACAATTGCAATACCCATTAAATCAACTTTTGCATTTGGTTGCCTTACCTTGGCTTTAAGTCACAGTGGATGATTGGGTCCGGTTTACATTCATGCAGATAATTCATGCCCCTGATAAGACAAATTTGACCAAGAACGTGAATAAGCTGGAAACTTATGTCAAAAATATTAAGTAAGTATAAACAGTTTGAGAAATTTCATAGATATGTGCCAATTAAAAACAAAAGGCACACTTTGAAAATTCGTATGTGTATGATATATGCAAGAAGCAGGGGTCACTTTTCTATTCAAAAGATAACATCCACAAAGCCTATAGAATATGATTACAGCAAGATGGACATGCCTAGCAATATCAAGAGCAAATCTTAAAACTTTGGATGGAGACAGACGCCCTTTCTTTAGAAGGTAACATGCCAAGTCACCCTGAAAATCACCACCATTAAAAGCAATGTCAAATTTTGATTAAAATATTTCAATTCAAAGAGACAACCAAAAAAAAAAAAAAAAGTGAAAATTTCTAACAAATCAATGCAGAATTCCTCAGAGTTTTTTAAAAGTAGGTTAAATCTATTCTGGGTAGAGAAAAATTAATTAACCCAAGAAAAAACTCCTCCCAAAATATTTTCATTTTCACAGTAATCCACAGGTGTCCTGGACCAGGAATTATCTGCAACTGGTATGGAATGAATGTTATGGGTTCAAAATCTGTGATTTGATCAGGAGAGAGTGAGAGAGAGGAAAAAAGGGAGTTAAACCTAGAGTAGGCCACAACTGAAAAATAGAAAACTAGCGCAACGTGACAATTAAAATGCAACAATAAAATATCACAACCTCCAAATAAGAAGGCTTACAATTCAAAACAGAAAGTAGTTGTGGAACATGGCAACTATAAGAGTTGAATGTATTAGATAAGCATCCACTTAGCAAGGGAGAGACTATTCAAGTTTCCCCCTTCTCTACTCTACTTTTCTCCACTCTAGTTAGTGTGCTCATATGCTACCAAAAAATAATCTTTACACAGAAACACATGCATATTCCCCATCCTCACCCTAGGAGGGTGGGGAAGAGGGAGAGAGAGAGAGAGAGATACTTGCTTACTTTTGAATGATACTCTGAAACAATCATCATGGGTATGTTTTGGGTAACAGCTCCAACAAACTGAACCACATTAGGATGCCGGACCTTTTCTAACAATGTAAGCTCATGTTTGAAAGCACTTCTGTTAAAAGCAAGAAAAAGAAGGATGTCAAAATAAAGTCCTACAACTACCTAATAAAAAAACCAAGAAATCTAATAATCCTGCCAAACCAAACTCTATTAATTCACCATAAATAAACTTTAACAAAAAAAAGTATAAACAATATAAGTAATGTTATTTGGAATGGTTTGACTGAACAAAGTTGCATACTTTGACAAATAAGATGAAAACAGTCTGTACGCCATGACACTGGATAGCTAATGTACTCATGACAAAAAATAAAGAGTGTGCTGCATATAGAGACTTAAGTACATGTTCAGTCACTTCAAGGTGAAGAATGTGACAATCAGTTAGATCAGGAGAGTAACTAATCTAAAGCTTTCTATCAGTTGGTACTGAGTTATCAATAAAAGGCATAGCGACCAAAAAGATGACAATACTGCCAACTTCCAGAGAATGACTCAAACAACGCCAGAAAAGAACATAAGAGAAAATAAACAGTAAGTCATGTCCTTAACTGACTCCTAAAGGAAAAATATGTGTCATGATAGCACTTTTTTAGATGCCTAGATGATACAAAAACACAAGTGGTTGTATGTCCAGAAAGTAACTGAAGGCTTTATACTCTGTCAGATTTTTTGGCCCCAAAGGAAGTTCATATTCATTTGGGGAGGGGGGGGGAAGAAGAAAAGAAGAAAATAATTTCTTTTACTGTCCCTTGGAAATTCCTTGGGGTAGACAAGATCACCAACACTTAGTCATTAAAAAATCCACATAAATATGTAGTTCATCAGCTTCCATAGCACCAAAGATCCTATGAATTTGCCTTACCACTTCCATTGATAGAAGGATATATGCATTCATGGTTTGGCTCTTTTGGCTTTCAAAATCTTCCCCAGATTTTCATTCTTTAGAAATCCATACAAACAAGGGAATAATTGTAAATCAAAACCAGTATTTGATTGGTTTAAATGCAAAAATAAAATGTCAAAAATATTAGTTCCCCTATTCCAGGAGTATCCCACATCCATGCATAGCATGAGCAAGTAATCTACTTATGTACATCATCAAGGCACCCTAGTAATCTGAAGAGGCAAGAGAACAAAAATTTCACATCACTATCAGAAATCAGATTTACACACAAAAGCAGCATTAGCCCATCCTTTGTGACATGTGAAGTCAACTAAGCTTTTCTTTTAAATGATTGACATCAGTTACATGAGTCCTCTGACTAATTGTGTTCCACTACCTGAATTCTATTTTGCCACTCAACTCTATCTATCTAAAGTCATCCAATTGGTTACATCTTTGGTGACCATATCATTTGTAATCACTTCTACCCATAAAAACTTTGATCTGCCTTTGATCCTTTGCAACTTAAACCTCTATTAGACCTTCCTACTTCCCAAAATGCAAAAATAATTTTGCAATGTACATGAAAATCTGGACAAGAATCAGGTGCAACACAGAGGTGCTTGTCAGAACAAAAATGAATAATGTAATTATGCTAGCTATAAAGTGTGATCCTATATAGTTTAGAATGGAACAGAAGTGAAGTTGAGTCTTAATAGTTTATATTAGGATTTAAAGAATACTTGAATAAGCTACTTTAAGGACTAATCCTACACATAGGAGGAAAACACTCAAAATTGGATGAAAGCATACATGCTCTCAGGGTCAGAATAGCTGTTCTTGTCAAGTATCTTTACGGATACCTTTGTACCATTCCATTTAGCCACTTGATATGTTCCCTGCAAAGAGATAAATGAACAAATTTATCCATAAAAGTATTTCAGATGGCATCATTAGCTCAATTTTAACATAATATTGAAGGGAGAGAATTATTATCACAAACAGAACATTCAAGAAAAGAAGGGATTGAAGAAACATCCAGAGATTTATCAAGATACAAAGCATTCTCCTTGCAAATGTTTTTAAATAATTTTCAATCCATGGACAGTAGAACTAAGGATAATATTGAAGAAGCAAGCAAACATTATACCATAACACAATATGACTCTGAAAAGGAAAGAATTAAATCACCTATACAAGCAAGATTTGTCTGACAATTTAGCAATGCAGCATACATCAAGCTATTAGGTTCACACACCATCATTGGCATAGTGGACTTACAGGTAATAACCAGATACACTCTTCAGGAAGAATAGGTATATATCTCCTAAAGTTTACATTCCAGGTTATCATGGACAAGTTGTCTACTACATGATTAAATCAAACAATGACTATCACTTTCGAGGACTAACAAGAGAAATCATTTCTGACATATGGAACATGCTGCACAAGTTAAAATAAATATGATTTCTCAATAGATATCTCAACATATGACAAATTAGCAGCTTGTTAACCACTTACAAAATTTACAAAAACTGATGCAAAGAGTTGTGCATGATATAGAGCAATGCACCAAGAACAAATTATTCCTTGAAAATTTTTTCAAAAGAGACCCCTGCCCTCCCTCAAAAAACAGAAAAAAAATAAATAAATAAATAAAGTGGCCTATATGCATCATTATGCCTCCCATACAAATCAGTGCTAATTAAAGAGAACTACATGTGAGTTTCCAAAACATCACCAATCTACTGATAGTTAAGGGAACAGGACCATGCCTTTGAAATTTTATCACCCTTCCGAATTTGAAGCTCTAGTGGATTAAGCTCATACTCTGGAACTTCTCGAGGATTCGCAACAGCCATTGGTGTCTTCCTGGTTTTCTAAAAATATGCAGAATACTAATTTATAAATCTCTAACAGGCATAAAGTCTAACATAAAAAGTAAATAAATAAAACATTCATATTGTACCGGTGCTTTGGCTCCACGGGCCTTTAAAATATTGTAAACGTCCATATTTCCATAATACTTAGCATCAGCAGCTGCCTGTCCAGATAAAGAGTGCTTAATATAAAGGCCATATTTAAGGAAAGACAGCAGAGAAGACATTAATTGTACATCTTTCATAACGCAGCAACACTTAGTGCTCCCTCAATCTATAGAATGGCCAAAAGGCGGAAAGTAAAAGATGAAAGCAACTCAGAATAACATACAAATGTATGTTGAGCGTGTGTGTGTGCGCGTGCTAGGTACATACGAGCTGACAGACAAAATGAAACCCAACAACAGTAAAGACTGCAAGGCCAGATAAACAAATTAATATCCCCCCCCCCCTCCCCCCCACATGCACAGAACATAGATCGAGTTGGGAACTATGTGTCACTAAGGTGTTCAATATGCAGTAGCATGAAGACCATAGACACAAAAACCGATTAAATTTAAATGTAGTCTTTAGAACCTGAATACATACATGCTCCTTGACCCAATTGTGAAGAATCCAAACTTAGAATTCTATCAAACATATACATACACAAAAATGCTCATTGAATCCCCCACCCCCACCTTAAAAAAAGGATAATTATGTTTTACCCATCTATAGTTTAGAACAAACTTGGTGTGCCAACCTATAATTTAAAAAGATGCACTTTGCTCTCACTCCATCTACAATTCCTTAATAAAAATTAGTTCAAAATCATTAAAACCCACATTTAAAAGGAAAAATTATCAAAAGTACAACTTTTTAAACCAAGTTTCCACAAATCAAATTCAACCCAAACCACATATAAACAAAATGTAATTAACCAATTGCCACCTACCCACCCTCAAAAACCAAAAATAAAAAATATAATTTTTTTTTAAAAAAAAAAAAAACCGCGAATGAGCTCTAATTCAAATGGCACCTCCTCGACTAGCAGAAACTCTGCAAGGTTATGAATTTAAGACACATTAACTGCGTGCGCGCGTAATTAATTAATTAATTAATTAATAATCAATTTAAAAAAATAATAATAATAAAAGGTAATGGGAATAGTTAGTACCGTACTCCCCCAACGATCACGAGCATCAATATTGGCCTTCCTGCTGAGCAAGAGCTTAACAACCTCAACATGTCCTTCACACGCCGCAATATGCAACGCAGTCCTCCCATCCAAGTCAATGCTATTCACGTCAATCCCTTCCTCATTCAACAAATCCTCCACTCCTTTCACGTCGCCTCTACACGCCATGAACAGCAGCTGCATCGTCGCGTCCAAGTTCTCCGGCACGGCGAGCTCCGCGCTCTCCCCGTCCCCGCTGTCGCTCTCTCCTCCCTGGCCTCCCCCACGCCGTATCGGATCCAGCGACGACTGCCGCCCGAAGCTGAACCGCTGGTTGTTCCGCCGCGGATCCAGCGAAGCCTGCCGCGTGAACTGCCTGCTCAGCGTCTTCCGCAGCGAACCCGTCGAGAATTGCCGCGATATACCTCGCTTCAATTGCGACGCTAAATTCTCCATTATCTTTTTTTTTAAAAAAAATTCTAATTCCAATACTTAAATACAAACAACAAATTTTAGACTTACATAATATAATATGATACGATATGATATGATATTTTATTTATTTAAACTCAGATCGAGAGCTATGGAGTATTAATTTCTCTCGAGCTCTCGGTGCCGAGAGAGAATGAATGGGAGAGTTTGAGTTTGTGAAGAAAAAAAAAATTTAGACAAGATTTGAGAAAGTGGAGTGGTTTTGAGATCCAAGTAAAGCGGTTGAAGGAGAGAGAGAGAGAGAGAGAGAAATGGTTTTTAATTTTTTGGACTCGTTAGTTCCACACAAATGGAGCGGAAAAAAAGGCCGTTAATAAATAAGTGTTGTTTTTTTTGTTTGTTTGTTTGTTTTTAGGAGCTGGCACCGGACGTGTAAAACGCGGCAAATGTTGACGTTCGGTTCTTCGTGTTACTTGCAATGCCGTACCTTATGTATGGGTGCTAATGGGTCGTAATAGACTTGGTATAATTATTAAAATTTTCAACTGTAGATAATGGTGTCTCTTTTTTGGGTGAGTGGATAACAGTCGTGACTTTTTTTTGTTTTTTGTTTTTTGGATCCATATTTTACGTCGACTTTTGTATTGTTTCTTGTGTCACGACTCACGACAGTTACGTCAATATCGTTTTTACAGGTTCGTTTCTATTTCAATATTAGATTTTAGGAATTTAAATGGTGTGTATATATACTTCATTACAATTTTCAGTTTTTTTAATATGGGTGTTGGTGGATATTTTAAAAAATATTAATAATTCTGTGTCCAGAAGTGTATTAAATAGATTGTATTTGAAATGGACACGTGGATGGAATATATTTTTGGTCTTTAAAAATTGAGATTTCGTTTGTTTTCAGTATTTTTTTAAAAAGAATATCATTTTATTTTAATAAGAGACTGTTCTATCACTCGAGATCAAAATTTACTACCACTTGCTATTGTGTATTTAAAATAAAAGGATATGTTTAGTTAAAAAAGTATTGGAAGTAAGTTAAACCTTAAAATTTTGATTTTTTTTTCTATCTTTTATCTCAAAAAAAAAAAAAAAAAAAAAGGGATTGTTTTTCTTTTTGGACTTTTATGTTTTAAAATCTTTATTTTGCCTCTTCATATTTGCTTTTGTTTTTTCTTCTAAAAAACTAGATTCTTTTGTTTTCATATTGGTTTGTCATCCGTTTCCATTAATGATTGATTGTTGAGTGTTCATGTTTATTTACTTTAGGAAACATTAGTTCTAAAATGTTGTGAAATGCAAAGATATGTATAAAATGAACGGTCACTATACGCATAGAAATTGACGATGGGGCTAACATGAAGACGGAATCAAACATTTCGCCACTTCATATTTGCTTTCGCTTTCATTAGGTTGTCATTTATTTCTATTAATAATTCAATCGTTGATTATCTTTATGTTTAATTGTTTTAGGAAATACAAGTTATAAAATGTCAGGGAATGCAGAGATTTCCTTCTTCTAGGCATATAATTCAATGCTAATTAGTGTTGTGTCCTATACTTATCCTTTTTATAAATCCCTTAATTGATCCGCATGGTACAAATCACGGTATTATATTATGTCGCCTGCTGAGTCAGGGCACATGGATCTTACATAATTGAAGTTCATGTTTAATATCTAATTAAGATTTTAATGGCGGCGGTCACATGGTTTAAAAGGTAGGAGATAAAAAAGTGAGAAAGAAAAAAAATTTGAAAGTACACTAGGGGAAAGAAAAAGAAAAAGTAATTAGGTAAACAATTTTTTTTTAATAACCTGCAAACCTAAAATAATGGGTGCAAGTATTCAAGATAGCTTTAGGGTCTTCGTGCTTATTAGAACAAAAATGACTTTTAAGCCTAACAATACGCTTAGCAGTAGTATGGATTGCAAAATTTAGTTTTCTCCAAACACAAACAACTTAATTACAACTAAAGAAATATTTTTTAAGTTCAAGTGAATTATAAATAATAATAATAATAATAATAGGTTGGGTAAGCAATTACTAGTAATAATTATATGTCACTTGCATGTCGGCTTATGAGTTAAATTTGAGATATTATTGAGAAGTCCCATTGTTTGTATCAAATTAAGATTTATTGTCTTCTACCAAAAAAATGAAGATTTATTGTGGAGAGGAGAGAGAGTGAATTCCACGCACAAATTTAAGAATTTCACAATGACCAAACATGAAATAAAGTCAAGTGCGTTATTAGTTGAAATTTGAAATTATATCTAATAAAAGTGATGTAGTTGATTTGGTCAATTTTCAAGGTATATAATATTGATAAAAGCGACTGATANAACTTAAGTCCAACATGAAGGCCATGAACATCCAAGTCGTCTATTAGCAAGTTTTTGTTTCAATTCTTTTCCTTCCCTTGATATAGCTTTGCCATTTGATTTGTTAGTTGAAATTGAAATAACAAAATTTTCTTATTCTTGATGAAATTGTTTATGGATTTTTATTTTATGTATAGTTTTCAATGCAACTAATATCAATTCAATACACAAACATGAAGGTAGAAATGAGAGTTCTTGATGCTCTTTTTCAAAGCTCTGTTTGATTTATTAATTTCTGTTGCTTACTGTTTCAATGTTAAGGATTCAGTGACAAACATATTTTGTATTTGTACTATTGTTTTACTTGTGGGGAAAATTTAATGAGTTTCTATGTTTGTGTTTTGCAATTCGTATTGATTTGCTGGATGTGAATGGTGATGTGAGGGGAATTAGAAAAAGATGATGAGCTACATGTCATCTATCTCAAGGTTTCTGTTTTTCCATTATATTAAGTTGTAAATACGTAATAGTTTCTCTGAAATCTTATATAGATTCTATTTATTGTCATACCTTCAACATAATATATTCAAAGAAACTCCTATTAAATTTTTTTTTCTTGAGTTAATTATTGAATCAAACATGCATCCAAAATTTGTTTTACATGGATATGATTCAACTGATAATTATTTACACTTTGTTTTCTAGACTAGAGACGAATGTTTCCATTGATTTATGTACCTGATGGTGCACTCCCACACATAGATAGCGTGGAAGATAACCATAAAGTGGAGTTCTATGGAGTTTTGGAAAACTTGCCTCAAGTTATGATTAGGAGTTCTATGATGATTGTATGTAACTTATTATAGAACATGGTGGAAAAATTGAATCTAAAGGAAATAGGAAACATATTGGTTGAGAGCAAGTGTCACAAATGTCTCAAAGGCTATTATCGCATGTTGACAAGTTTGGGGTTTGATGATGCCATAGAAGTTTTAGTGGATGTCTTCTCTTAGTTGCTAAGCTGTCATGTATGTAAATTAGGCTACTTATTAAAAAAAATTGTAAAAATTAGGCTAGATATTGAAAGTTCTTGCTGAATGCTATAGTTACTAAAAGCTATGTTTAGCTACTAAACTACTTGAGATGTTCCTTAAAATTTTGGGATATAAGTTAATAAGAAACGTCTTTTACAATATGTTTTCAAATACAATTTTTATTCAACTTTGATGTTGGTTTTATTCCCTTTTAGATTTTATAGAGAAGTAGGAATACAGAATTTGTATATTAATTTTGTGTGTTTTTGTGTATGCATATCCATATTCCCACACACAATATATACACCATCAACTTATATAGTTTCATGGCTAGATAATTTAGCAAATACCTGTTAGTCTTAAATGGAGTTTTGCATTTTAATAAAATTTAATGAATTCAAAGTGGAAATTTGTTAGATAGCATTGATTGTGTTTTCAACCAATAAAATTTTCAAGAAACATTTGACATTTTTTTTAATGAATTAGTTTATATAACATGCCTCATTAAATAAATCAATCATCAATTATTTAGAAACAAATTATAAGTAGCATGTAACTTTGTAATATGAACTAAACATTAGACTTGCATATCTCTTTTCCAATTACAAAATGTACCAATAATGAGAAACACTATTTGAAAGGAGATTTAATTGGAAAATAATTGTGCTTGCTGAAGGAGGAGTAAAGATTCATAAATTACTTTTGTAAGTTTGGAATGGAGTATTTTTAAAGGTTATGATTATGGATTCATCAAACTTGCAACATTTGACCATTTAAACTTGCTGTTTAAGTACATGAATATTAGGAATTAATCTTATAGCTTTCATCAATCTAGAGGAAGGTGAATTAAATAAAAAAAGAATTTCTTGAACATTTTTTTGAATTTTCCCATGCATCGCACAAGTTAACGACTAGTGTATAAGTAATAAAACTTGAAACCTTACGTTGTAGCTTTTTGTAATGTGTGGTAAGTGTCTTTGTAAAAGCTACTTAGACATGGCTCCAAGTTAGAATGGAGACCACATATTGGGTCCGTTTGGATTGAACTTATTGTTACTGAAACTGAAAACTGAAAATACTGTAGTAAAATAATTTTTAAATGTGTAAATAGTACCGTGTGACCTATTTTTAATATTTTTTAGTGCGTGAACAGTGCCAAACAGTGCATGAACAGTATTTTTTGTCTCTGTACAGTAAAATCATGTCACTTTCCAAAAAAAAAAAAAAAAAGAAGAAAGAAAAAAGAAAAAGGAGGAAAACGCAGCCTCCAGACGCAGACGTTGAGGCCAAACTACACCATTATGTTACAAACAAAGCAACGACTGTTTGAGCCAAAATAAAATAATTACTTAATTAATTAATTAATAGGTAAAAGTCCAAAATGAAATAATCCCAAACTTAAAGGATACAAAAGCATACTTTAGTGAATTATTTAAATGATCAATTTTGAAAATTGCTGGTAGTGAATTGATAAGGGATGGCTACATGAAGGCCTCTTTAATATGATTTTTTTTTTTTTTAATCTGCTTTTTTTGTGTTTCACTTTTATGTCTCTTTAATCTTTTAGTAAAGCAGGAATCTTTTACTAATACTACCAAAAAAAAAAAACAATTTTTTTTTAAATATATATATAATAATAGGAAATTAAAATTTAAGATCGTTTCCTATTCATTGCCATTCATCGACATGCACATAATCAACTAATTATTATAATAATTAGGAAATTAAAGACAAATCAAGAAATAACAGCCAAAGGATCTTCGATTAAAGTTATTCCTTTCTTTCTATTTTAAGATCGTTTCCTATTCATTGACATGCATACGTATACGTGTGCTTCCTTTAATATATATATAAATTTTTTTAAATTTTTTTTTGAAGATGATATTAAGTATGAGCACACATGTTTTTATTTATCAACATATTTTTATAAAATTCATGCCAATCTTTTTTTTTCCTACTAAAATATAAATTACATCCTCTACATTTGGGTGAATTGTCATTTTCATCTCAAAGTCTAGTTTTCATCTTGTTATAGTTTTTTATTTTTTTATTTTTTTAATTTAATAGTTACAACGCGGAAACAAATATTTAAATCTTGAATGTTTTTTTATTTATTTTTTTATGCAAAATAAAATTTCTATTCTAACATAATCTAAGTGTATATGTGTGTGAAGCTCCCTCCTGAAAACTTGAACCCCAGTCCTTGCTTCTCATACTTCACAAGCACTTATACTTGTAGAGTGACCATCGCACTAATAATATTTGGTGGTTAAATATTGAATGTCTTAAAAACACTAAAAAGTGTCAAATAATTAATCTGCAACACTCTTAACTTTTTTGTCACTAAAATTCTAAACTTTATCAGCAATTTTATAGACAGCAACAAATCGAATAACCAATTTGCCAGAGATATTAAAATTTAAGAGCAAAAATTTTGAAAAGGCAAAGTAATTGTATTATTGTAACAGCAACCATTAATATTTTCAAAGCGAGAATTTTCGCATTAAAATGTCTATCTTTGCAATGATATACTGTAAGCGCTGCAATGCATTATCAAAAATATCTTTTAAACTATCGCCGTAAGAGAATCCAACTTCACTTGTTACTGGTACAAGAAAAAGAGAGGGAACCTAGAGCACCTTGACATGCACGGCAAACTGACAAAAAAAGCAGAGATTCTAAGGACAATTATAGCTAAGAAAAGTTACAAGTTCTTGTCTTCTCTGTCCTGTTAACGTGATCTTGTTATAGTATTTTTATTTTTTATATACTGCTCATCTAGGCACAGCTCTATAGGACACTCAAGTCTGAAACCATGGCCATCCTTAAACTTAGCCTTGTTTTGCTTGTTCTTCATGTTGTGCAACTGCAAGGCAACGCAATGAGTGATTGTGATGGTACTCTCTCTCTCTATTAATATATAAATATTAATTAATAAATATATAAATAAATAAATAATTGTATAGTAATATACTATTATGCATATAATATAATATATATAGTATATTTTTCATATATAGTTTAATTTACTTTGCCGTCGTTGAAGATATACATGAAAAGTTGCATGATTGCTTCACTATCTTGTTTTAAGAAATATTTGTAGAATCCAATGCTTGTTTTCTTTATTCTTCTTTTTTTTTTTTTTTTTTTAATTGGGTTTATAGCAAAATCCTAAAGTTTAAAATTATGAAAGAATTAGGTGATTGAAGAGAAAAACGTTGGTGGGGCAAGAATATATGACATACATAGTGGTTTATTATTATTACTATTATTCATAGTCTCCGTTACTTTCAAGTGCCCTAAATATTTTGTTTTTTAGTTTAAAATACTGAATCTATTACTTCGAGTTTCAAATACAGTGAAAAGACCAGATTGTTCTACCTTGAAAAAAATGTTGTGATATGGGATATAGTTCATGTAGGGACTTTCAATTTGAAAGATAACATTTTCTATTTAGATGACTATAACGTATCCTATAAAAGTAGGAGTATAATTTTCTATCTTCACTTTATTACTAATTTACTACTACCAATTCAATTTTTACACCCACAGCTAAAAAAAATCTCTTCGATGAGATTAATGGTAACAGGATGCCACTACATCTCGCCAACTTCACTGAGAACAGCAATGCAGCTTGCCTGGCTAATAAGATTGCAGACCAATTAAAGAACGTAACTTGTAAAAACGCCTTTCACTACAGCTCTACTCCAGGCACCAAGCCGAATATCACCGATTTTGATAAGCTCCTGGATGACTGTGACATAAAAGAGAATCACTCAGTTCAAGGGGTCATATTACCTGTTTGTGAGCCCGAAATTAACCTATCGTTGATGACTGATAATTATACAATTACTACAACATCTCAATATGCAAAATATCTGAAGGATTCGAACTACACTGGGATTGGGATTGGCTCTAAGGATAATTGGATGGTGGTTGTTTTGAGCACTAACACATCAGCCGGAAACTTTTCCCATGCAGCTTCTTTGATTGCAAATTTCAGTATGCGTAATTACTTGGTGGCTTTGTTCATTGGATTTCTTGTTGTTTCAATGAGCTGAAATGCATGCTCCAGGTGCTTGTTATTGATACACAGATCATTTAGCTTCTTTTTGTGTGTTTGTTGTGTAAAGTTGTGAACTTAGGTGAGATTGTTTTTCTTGTTGTAGCATATCGTGATTGTAATTGTGCATATTTCTTATGGCAAGTTCATTCTTGCTGAATATGTAAGATCTGCATAACAAACTTGTCATGAATAAGATATGGAGTTCCATGACTGTTCTTTGTTAGTTAGTTTAATGGAGTAATAACTAGAGTGGTAAAGGCCCTGAATTAAACATGACCATGTTTATTTAGTACAATTTAATTGATTTTTTTCATGAAAATATATTTGTTAGATTTTAAGCATTCTTTTAGATCACACTTTATTTTAGAAAGTCCAACACACCTAGTCATTCTTTAAATTAGTAGCATATATAAATAAACGGAAGGTCCTTTTCATGGTGGCTTTTCATTGAACTGTGATCATGGTCGAGATCAGAGGCATATTTGACTTCTTTTCGCACATATATTAGTTAAGGTGAATATCTTCACCCTAACTTCTTCTTAGGTGACAAATAGCAATTTGTTATCACCAAAGATATTTATTAAAGCAAATGATGGAGTTATTAAGGTTTTCATATCATTGTTAAAACTTGAAAGTTACTTTTTAATGTATGTTGTAGCCTTTTGTAATGTTTGGCAAGTGTCTTTGTAAAAGCTACTTAGACACGGCTCCAAGTTTATAATGGAGACCACATATTATGTTACAAACAAGGCAACGACTGTTTGAGCCAAAATAAAATAATTAATTAATTAATTAATAGGTAAAAGGCCAAAATGAAATAATCCCAAACTTAAAGGGTACAAAAGCATACTTTAGTGAATTATTTAAATGATCAATTTTGAAAATTGCTTGTAGTGAATTGAAGAATAATGCTAGAGATAAAAACTATTTTACAAAAAAATTTACAAACTGCTAATGTAGTGAATGATTATTGGTAAATGAAAAAGTGATATTAATGATGGACCTAGATGAAAACCAATAAGAGGTTGACCACATCAACATTTTGTAAAAAAGTTATAAAATAGTTTGTCCTGATGTGGTGAATGATTATTAGTAAATGAAAAAATAATATTAATGGTGAACCTAGATGAAAACCAATAAGAGATTGACTACATTAACATTTTTTAAAAATATTATAAAATAGTTTATGTTGATTTGGTGAATGATTATTAGTAAATAAAAAAGTGATATTGATGGTGGGCCTAAATGAAAACTAATAATAGTTGGCCACATTAATATTTTGTAAAAATGTTATAAAATAATTTGTGCTTGTAGCATTACTTGTGAATTGAAAAGGGATGGCTAAGGGGATGGACCTCTTTAATAAGAGTATGATTTTATTTTTGAATAATACTAGAAATACAAACTATTTTTCAGAAAATTTTACAAACTGCTGACGTGGTGAGTGATTATTAGTAAATGAAAAAGTAATATTAATTATGGGCCTAAATGAAAATCAATAAGAGGTTAACCACATCAATATTTTGTAAAAATGTAGTTAAATAGTTTGTACATGTAGTTATACTTTTTTTTTTTTTAAATCTGTTTTTTTGTGTTTTACTTTCATGCCTCTTTAATCATCTAGTAAAGCAGGAATCTTTTACTAATAATTAGGAAATTAAAGACAAATCAAGAAATAAGAGCTAAAGGATATTCGATTAAAGTTATTCCTTTCTTTCTATTTTAAGATTGTTTCCTATTCATATTGACATGCATATGTGTGCTTCCTTTTATATAAATATATATATATATATATATATCACATTAATTTATTTTTCCAAAATTTTGAAGAAGATGATATTATTTATGAGCACATGTACAAGTTTTTATTTATCAACATTTTTTTATATAATTCATGCTAATCATTTTTTTTTTTTTTGGCTAAAATATAAATTACATCCTCTACGTTTGGGTGAATTGTCATTTTCATTTCAAAGTTGATTTTTCATGGCTATAGTTTTTTTTTTATTACAATAATTATAACAGGAAAAAATTATTTAAATATTGGATATCTTTTTTTTTTTTTGACAAAGAAAATATTGGATATCTTGAAAATATTAAAAAGTGTCATTCAATTGAGCTGGAAGACTCTTAACTTTATCATTACAATTTTAGACTTTATCATCAATGTTACAGAACAATGAATCGAACTATCGAAGGACCAATTTGCGAGAGATATTAAAATTTAAGAACAAAAATTTTGAAAGGCAAAGTAATTGTAATAGCGACCATTAATATTTTCAAAGAAAGAATTTTCGCGCTAAAATGTCTATCTTTGCAATGATATACTGTAAACGCAATGCATTACCAAAAAATATCTTTTAAACCATTGCCGTAAGAGAATCTCACTTCACATGTTAATGGCGCAAGAAAAAGAGGGATTCTAGCATTTTACCCTTATTTTTTTTAAAATTTAGCAATATGTCCCTATTTTAAAACTATTTAGGTCCATATCTCTATTTTGAAACTCAATTTTCTCAAAATCGAGTATGGGGCGATCAAATTTAAAAAAATAATAATAATAATTGGAACTCGAGTTCTTTGAATGAAACTCGAGTTTCACAAATCTTTTTTTTTTTTTTTGAAGTTTCCTTTGGCAAAACTCGATTTTAAATCAATCGAGTTTTACATTGAAACTCAATTTTGGGAAAATCAAAATTTTAAAACAGGGACATAGATCTAATATCAAAGTTTTGTTTTTATATAACGATTTAATTTTTTTTTTTTTTAAAAAGGGCAAAATGCTAGAATTTCCCAAGAAAAAGAGATGGAACCTAGAGCACCTGACATACAAGGCAACTGACAAAAAAGCAGAGATTCTAAAGACAATTATAGCTAAGAAAAAGTACAAGCTCTTGTCTTCCTTGTTCTATTAATGTGCTCTTAGAGCATCCGTAGCAGCCGTGGCAAAAATTATGTCATTTTACCACACCAAAAGCCTACTTTATTATTTTACCACATTATTTTACAACATACCATTTATCAAATGTTCTATATTTCAATACTATACATTAAAATAATATTTACTACACATTAAAATAATATATTATCTCTACCCCATTATCATCATCAACAGCAACAACATCAACGACCCAACCACCAGCCACCAATATCCACAGCCACAACAACTCTGATAACCACCACCAGCCACCAATACCAAATAAAGAAAAAAAGCTTCATACCCCTCATCTGGGGATTTGAATGAAAAGCATAAGCAAATCCAAGAACTGAAAAATAACAAGATTGCACCAAAAATTAAGCTCAACATAGACAAAATCCTTTAGAGCTAAGACTCACATCAGAATTTGCATATGCACAGCACAACCCAATCAAAACCCTTGAGAATCAAAGTAAACCAACATCAAAAAAATTGCATCAAAATTGCGAACAGCCTAAAATAAAATCATTGACCCATATTAGAAATTGCATCAAAATTATCAAGCAACCAAGCAAAAAATGAAAATTCTTGAAAAATAAGCAAAACCCACATCAGAATTTGCATAAAAAATCATCCAGAAGCAAAAATTCTTCAAAATCAAATCAAACCCACATCAGAATTTGCACAGTCAAACTAATCGTGAAGAACACTCCGGCGACGGACCTCGCCCTCACGAACCTCACTTACTGCTCACACGCTGATCTTCATGGCTTCGCCGCTTACTGCTCGCACGCTGATCTTCATGGCTTCGCCGTCCCCGGCACCAAGCTCTACCTCGCCTCCATCACCGATTCCTTTGTTCTTTCTGGGTTTTGTTTTGAACTGGGAATTGGAGTTTGATTTGAGGTGCAAAGAGAGAGAAAGACGTTTGAGGTTGAGAGAGAGGTGCTGGGAATCTGATCTAAAGAGGAAAGAGCATCGGTTGGGAGAGAGAGACAAATCGTGAGGAGAGAGAAAAGTCGAATAAAAAATAATAAACGCATATGCAACATTTCGTCCGTACTGTGGCATATTTGTAACGTTACTGTTCAGTGTTGCAAAAATTATAAGATTTAGAACATCTGATAAATGAGGTTTTTTGGTGTTTGGTGTGCTAAATGTGCCAAATATTTGGCATTTGGCACATTTAGCACATCTAGTGTGGATGCTCTTATAGTATTTTTATATACTGCTTATCACAAGGCACAGCTTTCTAGGACACTCAAGTCCGAAACCATGGCCATTTATAAATGTAGCCTCTCCCTTGTTTTGCTTATTCTTCGTGTTGTGCTAGCCAACGCAATGACTGATATATTGTGATGGTGTTCTCTCTCTGTCTCTCTCTCTCTCTGCAAAATTAATATATAAATATTAATCAGTATTAATAAATAAAAACATAAATAAATAACTTTATAATAATATAATTATTATACATAATATATATATATATATATATTGTATGTATTTTTCATATCTAATTAATTTTGTAAAGAAAAGAAATTTCTACACTAAAAACTAATTGGTATCTTGATCTGATAATAAAGAACCATCTTCAAAAGCATACGCTATAAATTGAAATTCTAGAAAAAAAAAAAAAATCTTTTACTCACTTGTTTGGTGTTTGCTATTTATACTTCATAGCAATCAGTTACTCAAGCCCACAAATCAGGCGGTAAATTAGCAAATGTAACTAACTAAAACAGTAAACAATCTAACGGCTAAAAGGAAATCTAATAAAATTACAACACGTGTCCATCTAACTGCCTGAATCACGTGCCAGAAACTGAAGCCTCATTTAACAATAGGACATCGGTTTTTCCTTTGTAATTGCTTCTTTCCTTCGACAGAAAACGATGTCGTTTTCTTCAATTGCTTCTTCAGACATTTTGCTTCAATTTCAACAAATTTACTTGCTATCGTGACGAAATACATGAAAAGTTGTATGTGTGCTTCACTGTCTTGATTGTTTTAAGAAATATTTGTAGAATTTAATGCTTGTTTCTTTATTTTTCTAATTTTTTTATTAAAAAAAAAATCTTAAGGTTTAAAATTGTGAAAGACTTAAGAGATTGAAGAGAAAATTGCTGGTGGGGCAAGAAAATATGACATACATGGTGTTTTATAGCCTCAGCTGCTTTCAAGTGCCTTAAAGATTTTGTTTTTTGTTTTAATTTAGGGATAATTACAGTAAACCCACCTGAGGTTAGGCCCGTTTTCACTTTGCCTACCCGTGGTTCAAAACTTATCACTTTACCCACCTAAGGTCCCTTCCGTTATCACTTTACCCACCTGAAGTCTCTTCCGTTAGAGATCTGTTACCCACCTCTCCCTTTGCCGTTAGAATAACACATTTTTAGAGAAAAACAAACATAACACGAATCAAAAAGTTAGGGTTTGATATTAAAAACAAATGTATATGAATGTAAGAAATAAAATTCCAAACAACTACAAATCAAATTGTTTGAAATTAAAACAAGTATTACACCGGTGGTGGCTCTTTTGTACTTCAACATGATCTTCCCCTTCCACAAACTCATCAACAACCCAATCACCCAGGTCTGAGAGAGGAGAAAAACGATTATGAACCACCCATGGATACCGACCAAGGATCGGCGACACCACTGTCAGACTCGGAGCCTCAATCTCCGCCATCGTTGAGCTACCCACCATAACACCGGTGGACCTAGAGTCACGATAGCCTCGTCCATGAGTAACCTCGGCATCGGAGACTGAGCCTAACGAGAAACCCACCTTAACAAAGCCGAGAACCACCGCGTCGGAGTTACTACAAGCCGCCAAGGCTTTTCCGGCCACTGGATGTCCAAGAACTCTCAACGGGATGGGTGCGAGAAGCCCCGATCATATCGTCAAGAAGCCCCTGTTCTGGGTTTGAAAATTTTTTGATCATGTGTTCTGGGTTGGGTCGTTGCTGCTGTTTGGTTGTTTGCTGTTTGGCCGTTGGTGTTCTGGGTTGGGTCATTGTTTGAAGATCATGTTGAAGGGAAAGATCATGTTGATGAGTGAAGAGTGTTCTGGGTTGGGTCGTTGAAGGGGAAAAACGATTATGAACCACCCATGTGTTCTGGGTTGGGTCGTTGTTTGAAGAGTGAAGAGTGTTCATACCTCTCTTTTTTTTATTTTGGTTTGGCCATTTATTTCACAACAGAGATCATTACACAGAACCATACCCTTGAACTCAACTCTAAAAACCCTCCAAGCTCTTTCAAAAAAATTCATACCCTAACTTTTTGATTCGTGTTATGTTTGTTTTTCTCTAAAAATGTGTTCTTTTAACGGCAAAGGGAAAGGTGGGTAACAGATCTCTAACAGAAGGGACTTCAGGTGGGTAAAGTGATAACGAAAGGGACCTCAGGTGGGTAAAGTGATAAGTTTTGAACCACGGGTAGGCAAAATGAAAACGGGCCTAACCTCAGGTGGGTTTACTGTAATTATCCCTTTAATTTAAAATACAGAATCAATTATTTTGAGTTTGAGATTCTGTGACAAGACCAGTTGTAATATGGTATAATAGAACATTGAGTTTCAATTGTAGGGACTTTCAATTTCAAACATAACATTTTCCATTTGAAGGACTAACAACATATCCTATAAAGTAGGAATATAATTTTCTATTTGAAGATAGAGAGTGGTCCTTATTGATGAAAAGATAAGTAAAAGCCACATAAGATATTAAGATGGTTTGATCATGTGTAGATAGGAGTTATTAATACAGAAGCTAGAAATACTTGTGGATTTGTGTGTTCTAGTCAAGAGAATGAAAAAATGTAGAGGAAAATCTTAAAATCATATTAATTACAGTAGTAAAAAATGATATTTTAATTAAAAAGGCAGAATACAATTTCGAACAAAATAAAATGGTAAAAAAAGATTATAGGTGATAACCATGAGTGCAGACTAGTTCTATGAGAAATGAAATTATGGGATTAAGGTTTATTGTTGTTATTTGGGTGAAGATAATTGGTTTGGATAGCTACAATATAATTGTGGAACTTTGAATGCATGTGTCACGGTTCTCACCTGTTAGGGACCGAGCCCTGTAATAACTATTGTGTGGTCCTAACGGTATGTGTCTTTTTTTTTTCTTTTTCTTTTTTTCTTTTTTAGGGGGGTCTTAGACTAATGGTATGTGTTGTAATTACTGTTGTTTGGTCTTAATGGTATCATTATCAATGTGAGTTTTACTTTGTGTTTTTAAGCAAGTTAGTTCCTCAACTTGAAGCAAGAAATTCAATTTGATTTTCAGTTTCATTAGTAGGACTAAATTTTGGAACATGCATGTGCTCAATTCCAATCAATGGTTCCTGAGTATCAAGGATAATATCGGACTCTTAAAGAAATTCATTGAGTTGCTAAACTAATTTTTTGTTAAAGTAATCAAACAAAATCCAAAATCATCAGTCAGCAACCTTTTTTAAAAATCATGAAAGTATGATATAGTTATTGAAACAGTGCTTAAAATAATTTTTCTGCACCAATTGAATTTCATCAAAGTATCAGATTAAGAATTAATAGTGGTAGCTAGTTTTAGAAAATAGAGAAGATCACTGCTAAATAGGCTGACTTTGGTGCATTACTTAATTAATCTTCACTCGATTAGTTCTAACCAATGCAATTTTTACATCTACAGCTCAAACATATCCCTGGGATGACCTTAATGGTTACAGGAGGTCACTACATCTCGACAACTTCACTGATAACAGCAATGCAGCTTGCCTAGCTAATAAAATTGCAGACCAGTTAAAGAATGAAACTTGTAAAAACGCCTTTAACTTCAGCTCTACTCCAGGCACCAAGCCTAATGTCCCCAAATTTGACAAGTTCTTGCATAAGTGTGACATAAAAGACAAACACGCAGTTGATGGGATCATATTGCCTGTTTGTGTGCCCAGATTAGACCCAATTGTGGTGTTCTCTAATTATACATAATCTCAATATGCAAAATATCTGAAGAATTCAAACTACACCGGGCTGGGATTGCCTCTGAGAATAATTGGATGGTGGTTGTTTTGATCACTAACACAACAACCGGAAACTTTTCCGGTGCAGCTTCTTTGATTGCAAATATCAGTATGGGTAACAATATGTTGACTTTGTTCCTTGGATTGCTGCTTGTTTCAGTGAGCTGAAATGCTCCAGGTGCTTGTGATTTATACAAATTTACCTTCTTTTCACATGTTTTTTTCTGTAAAGTTGTGAACTTGGCAGAGATTGTTTCTCTTTTTGTAACATATTATGATTGTAATTGTGCATATTTCTTATGGCAAGTTCATTCTTGCTGAATATGTAAGAACTGCATAACAAACTTGTAAGAACTGCATAACAAACCTGTGCAGTATATGAATAAAATATGGAGTTTCATTACTATGCTTTGGTAATGGAGTAATAATTAAGGGGTAAAGGCCAATGTAGTCAATAATGTACTGGTACGGCTGTACTGGTACATATACTGGTATCGAAATGTCAACGTTTCGTACCGATTTAAATACCAACTATACTGGCGAAGTATAGGCCATACCTGCCGATTTTGGGCAATACCGGCCGGTACCAAGCATACCATAAATTTTATATTTATTATAATATATATATATATACACACACACATACATACACACACACACACACACACATATATATATATATATAATAGTAATAAACTCGAAACGGTACACCGGTATTGACCGATACCGAAATATATCGTTCTATTGCTTAAATCGGTACAGCTTCCGGTATGAGATTGACTCCCTTGATAAAAGCCCAAAAACATGACCTTTTTATTCATGTTTAAAAAAAAAAAATGACCTTTTTATTCATTAGTATCTTCGATTGATTTAAAGCATCTTTTCTAGCTCATGCTTTCCAAGGTTCAAATGGAGAACTGATGCAGCAGAAATTGCTTTTAAATAGGATTTTGCAAACAGAAAAATAAAATAAATCTAGGAATCAACACCAAGCTGGGATTAAAAACTTGTCCTCATTAAAGCACATAGTGTACTTATATAGACTACTATGACTAAACTCTGACCGTAATTGACTTGTACCAAAGCTCAATTATTATATAATAATTAAAATAGCATTGACTCCAGAAAATTCAGTAAATTACTAATTAGCTAATAAGATCTAAAATAAAATCCAATGGATCAATGGTAAAACACAATTGGTTTCTAAAATTTAATGAATTTTAAATAATTGTTGCGCTCCTTGCATCTAGAAACTGGCATTACACTTTTATCTTTGATTAAATTACATTTTGGCCTTTAAAGTTTGAGATTTTTTTTTCGGTCCCTTAAGCGTTAAATTTTTTATTTTAATCCCCCAAGTTTGATTCCGTTTAGATGTTAAATCAATGTCAAATAAGCTCAAAACGACGTAAATTTTTTATTTGAAACTACATCTTTTTAAAGTGTGTTTAATTCACATCACTTTCTATTTTTTAGTAAAATAACTCAATTTTTTCCTTATCCTTTTTTTCCCATTTTTTTTTCTCTCTAACAATAAAAATAGCAATTCATGCCTTAAGTTGATACCAATTGGGGTGGAGGATGGTGGCGACACAGTTTGGGTCTATGTATGTTTGAGTAGTGAAACAACAAAATACGATGTGCAAGTGATGCATTGTCATGGCTTAATCATGAGTCATCGGGACTTGTCTCAACTTGGCCATGCAATGTGACTGTGTAGGGTGAGTTTCCATTACCATGAAATTGGTCGGTTTTGTGGGTTGTGTTTTGATGGAGTTTTGTGAGGTTTGATTGTTGTGTGGATCATATTTTTCCTTGGTTTTACTTTCTTTATCCTTTTTTTTTTTTTTTTGAGAATACATTTTTTTTTTTGAGAATACTAAGTACTTTCTTTATCCTTGAAATTTGAAAATTAATAGTATCTAATCCTACTAGAGCAACTGTTGTAACGTTAGGTTAGTACATAGTTAATTCTCAAAATAATAATAATAATAATAATAAAAAAAAGAAAAAGAGGAAAGAATAGTCTATGGTCAGTAAAGAATATAGCCATTAATAACTTTTTCGTTATGGTTGTAGATCGTTATGCTAAAACATATTATTGTCTGCTTATATACAGATTTACCTACTTTTTGTTTGTTTCTTCACTTTCTTGTGTAAAGTTATTAACTTAGACGAGATTGTTTTTCTTGTTGTAGCATATCATGGTTGCAATTCTTTACCAAAAAAAAAAAAAAAAAAAGATTGCAATTGTGTATATCTCTTATGGCAAGTTCATTCTTGTTGAATATGTAAGATCTACATAACAAACTTGTGCAGTACATGATAAGATATGGAGTTCCATAACTATGCTTTATTAGTTAGTAATAGAGTAATGATCATTAATTAGAATGGTAAGAGGCCCTGAAATATGACCATGTTTATTTAGTATATTCAATTGATTTTAAGCATTCTTTTTTAGATTCACGCTTTCTTTTTCTCTCAAAAAAAGAAAAAAGATTCACGCTTTATTTTAGAAAGTCCAACACCCCAGTCTTCCTTTAAATTGGTAACATGTATAAAGTTCTCCCTATTCATCATATTCATGATGGCTTTTTATTGAACTGTGAATCATGGTCGTGTTCAGAGGCATATATAACCTTAATTTTCTCNCGGCCGATACAAAAAAAAAAAAAAAAAAAAAAAAGCTTTTTTTTTTTTTTTTTTTTTTGTCTTAGTTTTGTAATTTTGAATTTTTGTAAAGGCAAAATGATAATTCATTTGCATTAACTTATTAGTATTATTTGTTTTCTTAGTATGTAAGAAACAATTAAGCTTTCTATTTTTTATATTGTGTTTTTTTCTTTTAATTGATGCTAAAGCCTAAAACCATAAATAATTTGTTCTGAATTGAGGTAATGTTTTATGATAAATTTTTATATTTATTATAATATATATATATATACACACACACATACATACACACACACACACACACACACATATATATATATATAATAGTAATAAACTCGAAACGGTACACCGGTATTGACCGATACCGAAATATATCGTTCTATTGCTTAAATCGGTACAGCTTCCGGTATGAGATTGACTCCCTTGATAAAAGCCCAAAAACATGACCTTTTTATTCATGTTTAAAAAAAAAAAATGACCTTTTTATTCATTAGTATCTTCGATTGATTTAAAGCATCTTTTCTAGCTCATGCTTTCCAAGGTTCAAATGGAGAACTGATGCAGCAGAAATTGCTTTTAAATAGGATTTTGCAAACAGAAAAATAAAATAAATCTAGGAATCAACACCAAGCTGGGATTAAAAACTTGTCCTCATTAAAGCACATAGTGTACTTATATAGACTACTATGACTAAACTCTGACCGTAATTGACTTGTACCAAAGCTCAATTATTATATAATAATTAAAATAGCATTGACTCCAGAAAATTCAGTAAATTACTAATTAGCTAATAAGATCTAAAATAAAATCCAATGGATCAATGGTAAAACACAATTGGTTTCTAAAATTTAATGAATTTTAAATAATTGTTGCGCTCCTTGCATCTAGAAACTGGCATTACACTTTTATCTTTGATTAAATTACATTTTGGCCTTTAAAGTTTGAGATTTTTTTTTCGGTCCCTTAAGCGTTAAATTTTTTATTTTAATCCCCCAAGTTTGATTCCGTTTAGATGTTAAATCAATGTCAAATAAGCTCAAAACGACGTAAATTTTTTATTTGAAACTACATCTTTTTAAAGTGTGTTTAATTCACATCACTTTCTATTTTTTAGTAAAATAACTCAATTTTTTCCTTATCCTTTTTTTCCCATTTTTTTTTCTCTCTAACAATAAAAATAGCAATTCATGCCTTAAGTTGATACCAATTGGGGTGGAGGATGGTGGCGACACAGTTTGGGTCTATGTATGTTTGAGTAGTGAAACAACAAAATACGATGTGCAAGTGATGCATTGTCATGGCTTAATCATGAGTCATCGGGACTTGTCTCAACTTGGCCATGCAATGTGACTGTGTAGGGTGAGTTTCCATTACCATGAAATTGGTCGGTTTTGTGGGTTGTGTTTTGATGGAGTTTTGTGAGGTTTGATTGTTGTGTGGATCATATTTTTCCTTGGTTTTACTTTCTTTATCCTTTTTTTTTTTTTTTTGAGAATACATTTTTTTTTTTGAGAATACTAAGTACTTTCTTTATCCTTGAAATTTGAAAATTAATAGTATCTAATCCTACTAGAGCAACTGTTGTAACGTTAGGTTAGTACATAGTTAATTCTCAAAATAATAATAATAATATAATAATAAAAAAAGAAAAGAGGAAAGAATAGTCTATGGTCAGTAAAGAATATAGCCATTAATAACTTTTTCGTTATGGTTGTAGATCGTTATGCTAAAACATATTATTGTCTGCTTATATACAGATTTACCTACTTTTTGTTTGTTTCTTCACTTTCTTGTGTAAAGTTATTAACTTAGACGAGATTGTTTTTCTTGTTGTAGCATATCATGGTTGCAATTCTTTACCAAAAAAAAAAAAAAAAAAAGATTGCAATTGTGTATATCTCTTATGGCAAGTTCATTCTTGTTGAATATGTAAGATCTACATAACAAACTTGTGCAGTACATGATAAGATATGGAGTTCCATAACTATGCTTTATTAGTTAGTAATAGAGTAATGATCATTAATTAGAATGGTAAGAGGCCCTGAAATATGACCATGTTTATTTAGTATATTCAATTGATTTTAAGCATTCTTTTTTAGATTCACGCTTTCTTTTTCTCTCAAAAAAGAAAAAAGATTCACGCTTTATTTTAGAAAGTCCGAGGCATATATAACCTTAATTTTCTCACACATAAATTAGTTGAGGCGAAATTCTTCACCCTAACTTCTTTTTAGGTGACAAATAGCAAATTTTGGGACAAAATAGGCTTTTGCCCTTTTTAAAAAAACAATTCAGCATTTTGCCTCCTTTCCCAAATTAATTAGGGAAATGCCCCTCTTTTGAAACCTGATTTATGATAAATCAAGTTAGGCCCTATAGCGGCATTTTTAAGGAGCCTATAGCGACATTTTTAGGACCTATAGTAGTGTTTTGTAACTCGACCTTTATGTAATCAAGTTATAGGTAAAAAAAAAAAAAAAAATTGCCTATAACTCGATTTCATAGAGGTCGAGTTACAAAACCCCACTATAGGTCCTTAAAACGTTACTATAGGTACTTAAAAACGCCGCTATAGGACTCCATAAATTTTTTTTTTAATAACTCGATTTATCATAAATCAAGTTACAAAAGAGGACCAAAAAAAAAAAAAAAAGTTACAAAAGAGGAGGATTTCCCTAATTAGTTTTAAAAAGAGAGCAAAATGCTGGATTGTTTTTTTAAAAAGGCCAAAAGCCAATTTTTTTCGCAAATTCTGGTTACTAAAGATATTTATTAAAGTAAATGATGAAGCTATTAAGGTTTTCATTTCATTATAAAAACTTGAAGTTATTTTGGTAATGAAGTAATGAAACTTGAAGGCTCCATTTGGTTAGAATGAAAATGGGAAGGATAGAAAAGGAGGAAAAGAAAATAGGGAAGAAATACTGTTTTCCCTTATTTGGTTTTGGAGAGAAAACAAGAAGGAAAGAAAACAATGAAAAAAAAAAAAAATCACTCTAAGCTCACAAATATTTATCCTCCTGGTTTGGGAGGAAAATTGAGAAGAGAAGGGAAGAAAAGATAAACCAAGTATTGAATTACACAAATACCCTTAAAAGTTGCTATCCAAATCAAGTGAGTCATAATTACTATTGCATTTGGGTACTAAACAAATTATTAACGTGTTTTGTTTTTTCTAAGCCTGGCTTAATGGATAGAGAGGATGAAAGTGAACCCAATGAACACCCGTTTTGTTTTTTTGTTTTTTTAAATTTTATTTTATGGAACAAAGTGTTTTTTTTTTTTTTAAAATGAAACTCAGTCTACATATTTTATTTTTTAATTTGTGTTTGGGTTTTTTTATGAAAAATAATTTGTGTAATTAAAAAAAAAAAATTAGAGTTAGTACTTATAAGTTATAAATGTATTTAATATATTTGTAGGAAATATAATAAAAAATTATAATGTTTTAATAGTTTATATAGTAAGGGTATTAGAGTAAATTATTTTGAATTACANTATTAGAGTAAATTATTTGAATTACATTTTCCATCATCTCAAACAAACAAATGAGTTTTCCATTTTTTCACTTTTCATCTCCCCAACCAAATACATATGAGAGAAACTAAATTTTTTACATCCTCCACTTTTCTATCCCTTCTCATTTTCTATTCTCTCACTTTTTCACCCCTCCAACTAAACAGACCCGAAGGGTATTGATTCTCATGCATCCATTTTTATGCATTAAAATGTGGACATTTTCATATTAATTATGGATATGTGCAAGAAATAATGAAGGTTAGTGAATTGGAAACAATATTTTCAAAAAATAAAATCTTACACCTGCAGCCTTTGTAACACGTGGCAAGTGTCTTCATTGTAAAAGCTACTTAGTGTCTTTATTGTAAAAGCCACTTAGACATAGCTTTAAGCTATTATGGGTACCATAGATTATGTTACAAATAACAAAACAACTTGTTATAAAAGAGTAAATAAATAAATTATAAGATTCAAATGAAATAACTTTAAACTTAGTATGCGTTTGGTATGGATGAAATTGCCAGCTTATTTTATTATTCAGTTTATTTTTGCTACCGTACATATGCTCCATTACACTTTTTGATACTATTTATGGGTCTACTATACAATTTCAGCTAACTTTTATTTTTATCTACAGTACTTTCAGCAAATAAATAGATCCCAAACAGACATTTAAAATGTCAAAAGTGTACTTTAGTAAATAATTTAAAAGATCAATTTTGAGAATTATTAGTAGTGAATTGATAAGCGATGTCTTTGCTGGGACAAACCTATCTTAAGAACAATGGGCCAACTCCCCCCCAAAAGCTTTTATATTATATTACCAATTAAAAAATAAATGTAAGTAGAACAAGAATATAAAATTACTAAGAATAGAGTTAAGTAAAAAATAGGGTAAATTGCAAATTACACCCTTAAAGTTTGAAGGTGATGGATTTTTATACCTTGAAGTTTTAGAATTTAGATTATACCCCTTAAAGTTGGGTGATGTTTAGATTTTTACACCCTGATGTTTTAGAATTTGGATTTTACCCCCTATATTTAGAAGTATTTGGATTTTACTTCCTAAAGTTTTGGGTGTTTGGATTTTACACCTAAAGTTTTAAAATTTTGGGTATAAAATTCAAACAACCCTAAACTTTAGGGGGTAAAATCCAAGACAAAATGGGTTTTTGCCTTCTTTTTTTTTTAAAAAAATCCAGCATTTTTCCCAATTTTCCAAACTAATTAAGGAAATGCCCTCTTTAGAAACTTGATTTATGATCAATCGAGTTAGGCCCTATAGCGGCATTTTAAGGAGCCCTATAGTGACGTTTTTAGACCTATAGTGGCGTTTGTAACTCGACCTCTATGAAATCAAGTTATAGGTAAAAAAAATTGCCTATAACTCAATTTCATGGAGGTCGAGTTACAAACACCACTATATGTCCTAAAATGTCGCTATAGGTACTTAAAAACGTCGCTATAGGCTCCAGAATTTTTTTTTTTTATAACTCGATTTATGATAAATCGAGTTACAAAAGAGAGGCATTTACCTAATTAATTTGAGAAAGAGGGCAAAATGTTGGATTGTTTTTAAAAAAGTGCAAAAGCCAATTTTTCCGTAAAATCCAAGTTTTGAAATATCAGGGTGTAAAATTCAAACACCCCAAACTTCAAGGGGTAAAATCCAAATTCTGAAATTTCAGGTGTAAAATCCAATCACCCCAAACTTAGGGTGTAATTTGTAATTTACCCTAAAAAATTAATTAAGTAATATTAATTTTTTTTAAATCATATTTTATATATATATATATATATATAATGTCTCAATTTAGTCTCTCCTTGGACCCCAAATGCATTAAGCTGCCCTGAGTATAAGCATCATGGTCAACAACATTCGAGACACAAATGGAGCAACAAAAAGCTAAACTTATAATTCAGATGCTTTCTCAAGAGTCAAGTAATCCCAAGTCTTTTCCAATATCTTCCTATAATATCCCAAGCAAGGATATATCTTCAATTTTTAATAAAGGCAAGACGAATATTTGATAAGGATTGCATTCAAGTTACATTTACAATAACTTTTACAAAATTATACTATTTGATAGCTGTAGGGACTTAGTTTGGATTGACCCTGAGTATGAATGGGTTTTCAGCCCAATCAAGCCCAAACAATAAATTTATAGAGAGTGGGTTAAAGGTTTAGCGCTGGCCGTCGTTCACCAAGCATGAACTCTCTTTTAAAAGAAATACTTGGAGTTTCTTTACAACTGGAGGGACGCTCCTCGGCTCATGGCCGAGGAGACCCTTTTCTTTTCCCTTTTTCCCTCCCTTTTCTACTTTACTTGCTTTTCTTATATAGTCTTCATCTTCCTATCTCCTTCTTCCATCTGTTGATCATCTATTTGCCTTCCTTCTGGCCGTCCGTCCCATCAGAGGCCTTATCAGTACTCAAGTGGCTCACTCTGATCAACGTTGCCCTGCTAAGGGGTTATATCCCCATTAATGCGGCCAGGGGGGTTAGGTGAATGCATTAAATACGAGGGTAACAGCTTACTTTGAGCTTGGTCTTTCCCTAAAATCATACTTGTCAGGCCTAGGATGAGGAGGTCCTCGGCGTGGATTAGGAAAAGAAGCTTTCCCCAATTTAACCTTGAATAGTCATTACTCCTCGGCTTGGGCCTGGCCTGCTACACGATGGGCCGAGGTTATTAGGCCCACGGGCCCCACAATAGCCCCTCAAAACCCTACTGCACGTTCCGTCGGACGGGAGGAGGGTTTTGATACCTGCGGGCCCTCTAGATGAGCCGCCCCACTTTGGTTCGTGTTGATGCTGGCGACTTTTTGACTGCCCGATGCGCGTTTTTAGCGTTTCAAGACTTAATGTGTGCCCACATTAAATTTTAGCGGCACCACGTTTCCCAGTTTCAACGGATGATCTTTTGCTTTTATGGGCGAGCGGTTACATCTGGAGAACCTAAGGGGGAGTATAAGTACCTGTTTAAACCGCCTGTTTTCCTCATTTTCGCGCTTACAACCATTGATGCGTGTGACTTAAGTCTAGTTCAACTTGCATTCTTCCTGAAGAGAGTCGCCATACTTCTGTAAGTCTTCTTCTTCTAGTGACCCAAATTTCCTTGATTTTACTCCTCTTTCTCTTCTTTTAGAACTTTTAGTCGTCCTTGGGGAATGGGTAAGTTTAAGAAATTGGTTGAGTCCGACGAGATGATGAACAAATTCATTGTTGACTATGAGATACCCAATAATGTGAGTTTGAAGTACTGTGAAGAAGGGAGTGGTACCTTAAGAGGAGAGAGGGTGAAGTCGTGATCCGATAGTTGCTTTCGTAGAGGGAGGGATGAGAATCCCTATGAGGTCAGTGACTCTCAACTATCTTAGGCATTTCCGCCTGGCTCCTACTTAGTGTGCCGTGAATGTATTTAGGATATTAGGGTGTGTAGATACCCTGGTTATGCCTAGTACTTCTATTTTTCTATAAGTATATAGTTTTCCATAGGCTTGGGTCCGAGGACCATGCAATACCTTGGTTTCGTCTAGTACTTCTATTTTTCTATAAGTATCTAGTTTCCCCATAGGTTTGAGTCCGAGGACCATGCAATAACTTGGTTCCGCCTAGTACTTCTATTTTTCTATAAGTATATAGTCTTCCATAGGCTTGGGTCCGAGGACCATGCAATACCTTGGTTCCGTCTAGTACTTCTATTTTTCTATAAGTATCTAGTTTCCCCATAGGTTTGAGTCCGAGGACCATGCAATACCTTGGTTCCGCCTAGTACTTCTATTTTTCTATAAGTATATAGTTTTCCATAGGCTTGGGTCCGAGGATCATGCAATACCTTGATTCCGTCTAGTACTTAGGTATAATGGTGTGTATAGTTTTACCATAGGCTTGGTCTGAGGACCATGCAATACCTTGGTTCTGTCTACCACTTCTATTTTTCTATAAGTATCTAGTTTCCCCATAGGTTTGAGTCCGAGGACCATGCAATACTTGGTTCCGCCTAGTACTTCTATTTTTCTATAAGTATATAGTTTTCCATAGGCTTGGGTCCGAGGACCATGCAATACCTTGGTTCCGCCTAGTACTCAGGTATAATGGTGTGTATAGTTTTACCATAGGCTTAGGTCCGAGGACCATGCAATACCTTGGTTCTGTCTACCACTTCTATTTTTCTGTAAGTATCTAGTTTCCCCATAGGTTTGAGTCCGAGGACCATGTAATACCTTGGTTCTGTCTAGTACTCAAATATAATGGTGTGTATAGTTTTACCATAGGCTTGGGTCCGAGGACCATACAATGCCTTGGTTCTGTCTACCACTTCTATTTTTCTGTAAGTATCTAGTTTCCTCATAAGTTTGAGTCCGAGGACCATGCAATACCTTGATTCTGTCTAGTACTCAAATATAATGGTGTGTATAGTTTACCATAGGCTTGGGTCCGAGACCATACAATGCCTTGGTTCTGTCTACCACTTCTATTTTTCTGTAAGTAGAGGTTTGTCCTCAGACCGCTTTATTGGAGATGATTCCTCCTTGGGTCAGATTATGATCTCTACACGTGGCATTGATCTCGCCTCCAGCTCGAGACCATCGCACCCCCGACGAAGAAGACGTGCGAATACACCTCATGGGCGGTGCTCGAGTGTTGCCGTCTCCAACGGCCAACACTCGCGAGGATTGGAGAGAATCAAGGGAACATCATGGGGGAAGGTACCCCGGAGCCCCTGCATCTGCTCCTCTCTTTGTTTCAGCTCCGCCTGGCCGAGAAGGGAGTTGTCGGTAGCCCGAGAGTATGATGGCCCTCCCCCTTCTCTGCCATGTGTCAAGCTCTCCCATTCTCTTTATACCAGTAAAGGGACAGCTTGACACTTCCCACCGGCTAGCTTTTTTAGGGCGGCTCCACCCGGGCCTCTGATTGTAGGAATAATTGGTAGGATTAGTTTGTAAATTTGTGTGTGAAACACACCTACCTGAGCCTCTGATTGTAATTTGAACTCTTTCTATTTATGAAATAATAATATCAAGATTTCTTTTTTCACTGTCAAATCTTCTATATTTTTTTTTTCTTCTTTTTTTTTTTTCAACCTACTGTAAAACGACTACTTAGAACACTCGCCTGGTGCGCCGGCCAGCACCCTAATCCTTCCCACAGACGGCGCCAATTGTAGGGACTCAGTTTGGATTGACCCTGAGTATGAATGAGTTTTCAGCCCAATCAAGCCCAAACAATAAATTTATAGAGAGTGGGTTAAAGGTTTAGGCGCTGGCCGTCATTCACCAAGCATGAACTCTCTTTTAAAAGAAATACTTTGAGTTTCTTTACAACTGGAGGGACGCTCCTCGGCTCATGGCCGAGGAGACCCTTTTCTTTTCCCTTTTCCCCCCCCCCCTTTTTCTACTTTACTTGCTTTTTTTATATAGTCTTCATCTTTCTATCTCCTTCTTCCATCTGTTGATCATCTATTTGCCTTCCTTCTGGCTGTCTGTCCCATCAGAGGCCTTATCAGTACTCAAGTGGCTCACTCTGATCAACGTTGCCCTGCTAAGGGGTTATATCCCCATTAATGCGGCTAGGGGGGTTAGGTGAATGCATTAAATGCGAGGGTGACAGCTTACTTTGAGCCTGGTCTTTCCCTAAAATCATACTTGTCAGGCCGAGGATGAGGAGGTCCTCGGCGTGGATTGGGAAAAGAAGCTTTCCCCAATTTAACCTTGAATAGTCATTACTCCTCGGCTTGGGCCTTGGGCCTGCTACATGATGGGCCGAGGTTATCAGGCCCATGGGCCCCACAATAGCTCTTTCCCATAATGTAATATTTTGATATTACAAGTATCAAGGTGATTTGGAATTTGGATACTACAAATTCAATAATCTATGAAAAATAAACTTATAGATTTGAAGACAATAATTGTTGTGAAATTTTGCATGCATGATAAATCTGCTAAAGATATTTAATCAAACAATGGTTTCAACAAAATTGTGATTTAATAAAAGTTAATAGGGTGATGTAATTTAAAATTTACACTAAATTTAACTTAAGCCCAATTCATTTGGCAATAATATATCTAACAAAAATGCATTAATTTAAGTGAAAACCAACAACTAATTTACAAATCACATACGTAAGAATAATCTTGCAAAAACAGCTTTTAATACTCACAAGAACAAAAATTCAATTTTGGCTTTAGAATACCCCTAAGAAAGCTTCTAAGTTAGACCATGTCTTCGCTCCTCTTAAAGTTAAGTTCACTTCAGAGAGTTCATCTATATAAATTCTACTCTATAACGGACTAGAAAAGTGTTACTTTTCAAGGATAAACACATGTTCTTTTTTTTTTTCTTTTTTGGTTTCAACTTATGACTATGTCATTGTGTCCAAAAATAAATTCTCAAAAACAAAAGAAATGAAAAAGAGAAACAAATGGGTAAGTCACTTATGCTCATATACAAAATTATAAGAATCAAGAAAGTACTATATTCCATTAAATTTTTTTGCTCCCACACACAAAAAACTCAATTTATAAAAATTCAGGAATCATTAAATTGGGTTTTTTTTTTTAGTGGGTGGGAGCAACAAATTTTAATGGAATGTAGTACTTTCTTGATTCTTAAAACTTTTGTTTTTTGATAAAATATATTTTTAGTACTATATTCCAATGTACCTTATCCAGTTACAACATTGCTCACCTTGTTTGCTATATATTAAAGAAGAATGGTAGATCATGATATTTTTAAACTTCATTAATAAATTCTTACCTTTTTATGTTTACAATTTTTTTAAAATTGGACTGGGAGTTATATATCCTAAATTAAAACTAGTGCATAGACAAAATTAAAAATAATATTGGAGAACAATAAATACATTTATAGATCTGTGTATGTTTGATATGGCACTGGAACTCAACAAAGTCCTCACCTTCTTTAGTGCTACAATGTCTTTAATCTCAAGTGCTAGTCAATTTGGTGTGCAAAAGTAAGGATCAAACATTGTGAGAAAGAAAGTGTGAAGGAGAGAGGTTGAGAATGGGAATAAATTAGGTGTGGACATAATAATTGAAATTTGAAATGGTGTTGGGGATTAGAGTGGTCTCGTCTCCCCTTATACTTACCAAATATTAGTTTATCACACTTTTCAAATATCGATGTCATTAGTTATTTTAAAAAAATTCAATAATTAATGACAAGCTTAATGTTTTTTTTTTTGTGTGTGTTTTTGTATTCCTAAATATACTAAACAAATAAGCTTATAGACTTAATAGTTATGACATCCAATTGTTGTAAAATTTTGCATGTGATTAATTTATAACAGATGCTTAATGAAATTATAAATTCCACATAATAGTGATTTATAAAAAGTAGAGATCATGTACCCTTTATCAAAGTAGCATTAGATGTAACAAGAACCAAACCCATTAGTAATAAATATTTTTAATTCAAGCATAAATGCCTAAAATTTGTTGCACTTTTAACATTTATAAGAAAATTAAGCAAGTAAAGTAACCTACTGTTTATGAATGGCAATAAAAAAATATATAGGCACTCAACAAAAGTTAGAGAGACAACCATCAATACTTATAGGAATAAGAATCAAGTTTTGGCTTTAAAAAACACCCTTAGGGAAGTTTCCAAGTAAACCAGTTATTATATGCAAATTAGGTGGTCGCCTAATGCTTCCAAGTAGAAAAGGACCTCCAAATTTTAATCAATAGGGTTATTTCTTTCATTATAATAGTATTAATTAAACCCAAATATTAGCTGTAGGGACGTGGGCCCAAGCCTGCGTATTTGGCCTTTAGCCCCGTCCGAGGAGCTCGGCCCATCCAAGGTAAATAGATACTCATCAGAAGACTCGGCCCATATTTAAGTTGGGATCCGAAGAAGTGTGTGATGATCCGAGGAGTAACGACTCCTTGAGGCAAGCCAGACACGTGTTCCAATGAAGGAAGGGACCAAAACCAAAGCATCCACATCAGGAATGCACCTCCCAGATTCAAGGTAAGGGAGCAACTGCAAAGCATCTGAAGGGAAGGTTGTCACCTACGCATTAAATGCATCACAGTTGCTTTTCTGACCGCATTTATGTGGAAAGGACCCTTGAACAGTGCCACCTTGGTCACCGCAACTCACAGAAAGGTCAGAAAAGGCGGCTGATGGGACAGGTGCTTAAGTGGCCAAGTAGATCATTGACAAGTGTAGGGTACGGGTTGGTTGTAAGAGGCTATATATATATATATATATAAGAAGGAAGTTTCTATAAAGGGGGGCTCTTTGTAAAACATTAACCTGAATATATATATATATATATATGTACATATAGCAAGTCCTCCTTGGACCTGACATATCTCTGGTCATTCACATAATATTCCTACGTGAACGCTTACCTAAATCGTACTAGCCGTTGGTAATCCTGCTAAAACAAAACTAGCTCTTCAACCCATTCTCTACAAATTCATTGTGAATGATTCATTGGGCCATTGTTCCAATCTCATTTGGGCCTGAGCCTCAAATTGTGTCCTTACATTAGCCAATATATAAAATAATTATTTTTTATCAAATGAAAAATAAGAAAAAAGAAGAAGAGAAATGTTATGTCTATAATATTTTTACAACAAATTTTAAGTAACAGGTTATTACTAGTTATTATTGGTAGGCAAAAAATTAATTTCAGTTGTGGGTTCAAATTATAGTCAAACAATTTAACATCTAGGATTTGTTATGAAAATATTGTGGATGTAATACTTCTAAAAAACAAATGCTACATACACAAAAAATTTCATAACATGTTTATAGACAACTAAGTTGACAAGTTTTTACTAGTTCTTATTTAGGTCCACCACTAACATTACTTTTTTTACTTATTACTATAATTCTGTCATATCAACAAGTATGAAAAATTTTATCAAATTTTTTTTGCATCTATAGACTTTCTCAACACACAACAAAAAAAAAGAAAAAAAAAAAAGAAAAGAAAAACAAAAACACTACATGGCTTATAGGATCTGCTCTAAGTCCCGACCCATCTATTTTGTATGTTAAAGTTTTAGAATGAGCAACCGCATCAGTCCGTGCAAAATTCTTATTTATTTTGCAAGAAAAAACATACTTTTATTCTATCATCTATTTTATTTAAATAATAATATTTCTTTAAATTTTTATTATATCAAACAAACCATAATCCACATGGCCCCACCCACATTTTTCTTTCTTTGTTGTGAGAAGAAGACAGATGAGAGACCAACATGACAGGGAGAGAGAAAAAATAATAAAAAAATCATTTGCACGTAAATAACAACCGTGCATATATGCACAGTTACTGTTTATTTGCAAAGCAGTTTTGTATATTTGCAATTTTTACAAGTACTGATGTAGGTGTTTTTGAGTTAAAATATGCTTAGCATTTTTTGTATTTTGCAAATTTTTGCGTGGTTGCTCTTAGACTCATCATCTCCCGTACAAAAGCTGAAAAACACTCTTTTTATCTCAATCAAAGGAAAACTAAAATCAAAAGACCATACAAGAATCAAGTTCAAACCCTCGTTTTCTTGTACACATCACTGGACATTTTGTCACTCGAGTATAACATTGTGATTTTTCTACGCTATATTTGTAGCTTTGGGACTCAGACTCTTCTCCATTCGAACCATTGCCTTTAGATTTGGCTCTAAAATTTTCACAATTGTGTTTTTAGCCACTTTGTTCTATCCTTCGTGTTAAGTTATTGCTTTATCCTCTTCTCAAAAAAGTCATTTTGCCATTTTTTTTTGGTTAAAGTGAAATATGTAAATTTTATTTTATTAAAGAAAAATTTGGGTACAAGAAGTCAACAAAGGAAAAAATGTAGTCTATAGAGACAAAAGAAGAACATTGTAAATATATTATAGTCGATCGGTTTTATGGCTTTAGATGGTAGTTTTTTTTTTTTTTTTTTTTTTTTTTTTTTTTTAAATCATATTTAAATATATATATATATATATATATATATTATTTAATAGGTCTCAATTTAGTTTTTGCTTTAGACCTAAATGCATCAAGCCGACTGAATGGTACAAGAAAAAGAGATGGCACCTAGAGCACCTTGACATGCACGGCAACTTAAAGAAAATCAAAGATTCTAAGGACAAATATAGCTAAGAAAAGTTACAAGCTCTTGTCTTTTCTATCCTCTGAATGTGTTCTGATAGTATTTTTATACACTGGTTACAAGGCACAGCTCTCTGTGACAAGTCTGAAACCATGGCCATCTTTAAACTTAGCCTCTCCCTTGTTTTGCTTGTTCTTCATGTTGTGCAAGGAAACTCAAAGAGTACTAGTACTTCTGCTGGTACTTCTGCTGGTACTCTCTCTCTCTCTCTCTCTCTCTCTCTCTCTATATATATATATATATATAATCTCAATAACACTTACACCAATGTTACACTTAATAAGTAATGTTATACTTATATTACTCAATAACTTGTTATTAAATTTATATTTTGAAAATCTCACTATTGAATTACATGTTTTATATGTTCTTAACATACGTGACAATTATCATACCAATCAAATATTATTTACCATTTGATCAATAAACTCATCATTTATACATTATTTTAAACTACGAGAACTTAGAATTTAAACAATTAATTGATGACATGGTTCTTAATTTTTGATTATCTTAAAATTTTGCAAACATGAAGAATGTACGAAGATAATATAATCTAACAATGTATTTGTCAAAACTCACATCCAATTAAATAATATTAAGCAATGTAAAATTGCATAAAGTTACACTTAGTGTAACTTTAAATTATGTTACACCACCTAATAAATTTTTTTTTAAAAGATCACCTAATAATTTTTTATTGGATTAATATTTCAAATATCCTACCGTAGGATAACATGTTTACTATGTTTTTAACATGCATACCAATTATATGCTATCTACTATTCAATCTAAAAACTCATCTTTTATGTATAATTTTAAATACAAAAACTTGTAAATTAAACATTTAATTAATAACATGGTTATTAATCTCAGATCGTCTTAAAAAATTTTAAGCATGTAAAGTATAAGAAGAAAATCTAATAAAATTTGTGTTTAATAAATAATATTAAATGATATAACATAGCTTAAAACCCAACCAGGATTTTGATTTGGGAAAAGATTAGAAGACATGATTTGAAGCAAAAAAAAAAAAAACTATAATTATAGTCGGTACTAATAAATAAATACATAAATAGACAATTATATAATAATATAATTATTGTTCATAATATATATACTTACACCAATGTTACACTTAATAAGTAATGTTATACTTATATTACTCAATAACTTGTTATTAAATTTATATTTTGAAAATCTCACTATTGAATTACATGTTTTATATGTTCTTAACATACGTGACAATTATCATACCAATCAGATATTATTTACCATTTAATCAATAAACTCATCATTTATACATTATTTTAAACTACGAAAACTTGGAATTTAAATAATTAATTGATGATATGGTTATTAATTTTTTATTATCTTAAAATTTTGCAAGCATGAAGAATGTACGAAGATAATATAATCTAACAGTGTATTTGTCAAAACTCACATCCAATTAAATAATATTAAGCAATGTAAAATTGCATAAAGTTACACTTAGTGTAACTTTAAACTATGTTGCACCACCCAATAAATTTTTTTTTAAAAGATCACCTAATAATTTTTTATTGGATTAATATTTCAAATATCCTACCGTAGGATAACATGTTTACTATGTTTTTAACATGCATACCAATTATATGTTATCTACTATTCAATCTAAAAACTCATCTTTTATGTATAATTTTAAATACAAAAACTTGTAAACTAAACATTTAATTAATAACATGGTTATTAATCTCAGATCGTCTTAAAAATTTTTAAGCATGTAAAGTATAAGAAGAAAATCTAATCAAATTGTAGATTTGTTAAAATTTGTGTTTAATAAATAATATAAAATGATATAACATAGCTTAAAACCCAACCAAGATTTTGATTTGGGAAAAGATTAGAAGACATGATTTGAAGCAAAAAAAAAAACTATAATTATAGTCGGTACTAATAAATAAACACATAAATAGACAATTATATAATAATATAATTATTGTTCATAGTTCATAATATATATATATATATATATGAATTTTTCATTTTTAGTTTAATTTACATGCTATGGTTGACGATATACATGAAAAGGTGTATGTGTGCTTCATTGTCGTGAATATCGTGATTGTTTTAAGAAATATTTGTAGAATTCGATGCTTCTTCATTCTACTAATTTTTAAAATAATTTAGGTTTATAGCAAAATTCTAAAGTGTGAAATAGTTAAGAGATAAAAGAGAAAAATATTGGTGGAGCAAGAAAATAAGACATGCATAGTGGTTATTATTATTATTATTATTAATTTAAAATATAACCTCCATTACTTTCAAGTGACCTAAAGATTTTGCTATTTTAGTTTTAAAATGCAGAATCTATTACTTTGAGTTTCAAATACCATGACAAGATTAGTTTGTTCTGCCCTAAAAAAATGTTGTGAATATGAATTTAGAACATGTAGGGACTTTCAATTCGAAAGATAACATTTTCTATTTAAAGGACTAAGAACATTCGCATTATATGTACTAAAATAACTAAAATGTTATTTTAGCACTCAAAAAACTAAAAAATCTACAACATCAAAGGTACCAAAAGTCAAATTTTTTAACACCTGGGTAGGTATTAAACACAAGAAAACATTATTTAAATGAAATTTAGAGGGAGAGACTGGAGTTGTAAAATAAATAATAAATAAACATATTATTACTGGTATGTGTTGTAGTTACTGTTGTTTGGTCTTAATTACTGTGTTTTTAGGCAAGTTAGTTCCTCAACTTGAAACATGAAATTCAATTTCATTTTCAGTTTCAGTATAGTAGGACTAAATTTTGGAATATGCATGTGCTCAATTCCAATCAATGGCCCCTGAGTATCAAGGATAATGTCGGATTCTTAAAGAATTTCATTGAGTTGCTAAACTAATTTTTTTTTGTGAAATTAATCAAACAAAATCCAAAACCATCAGGCAGCAACCTTTTTTTAAAGTGATGAAGTTATTGGAACAGTGCATAAAATATTTTTCTGTAGAATAGGGTAGCCTGCATTAGAAGAACTGAGCACTTAGACCATTTTATATGTTGAATCTTGATGAGTAACAGGCTTTTCAAAAGCGTTTGGTGCTTTCAAGAAAACACAACCAAAATCATCTTTGCTTCTCTCACTTTTTCCCCCCTATAAGATCAAAATTATTTGACAAATCAAGAAAACACAACCAAATTATTTATCAAAATGGCATTTTTTGTCTTTTTTTATTTCTTAAGTTTTGGCTGATGCCTGTCCCACTCTTTCAACCACTATAATTCCATCAAAATATCAAATTGACATTGGTAGCTAGTTGTAGACATAGAGAAGATTACTGCTAAATAGGTTAACTTTGGTGCATTACTTACTTAATCTTCGAATTTATTAATGCTAACCAATGCAATTTATACATCTACAGCTGAAAGCTATCTCTTGGAAGACCTTAATGGTTACAGGATGTCACTACATCTCAACAACTTCACTGAGAACAGCAATGCAGCTTGCCTAGCTAATAAAATTGCAGACCAGTTACAGAACGAAACTTGTAAAAACGCCTTTCACTTCAGCTCTACTCCAGGCACCAAGCCTAAAGTCCCCAAATTTGACAAGTTCTTGGATAATTGTGACATAAATGACAACAACACAGTCGATGGGGTCATATTGCCTGTTTGTGTGCCCAGATTAGACCCATTTCTGGTGTTTTCTAACTATACAAAATCTCAATATGCAAAATATCTGAAGGATTCAAACTACACTGGGGTTGGTATTGGCTCTGAGGATATTTGGATGGTGGTTATTTTGAGCACTAACACATCAACCGGAAGCTTTTCTGGTGCAGCTTCTTTGATTGCAAATATCACTATGGGTAACTATACGTTGGCTTTGTTCCTTGGATTGCTCTTGTTGTTTCGGTGAGCTGAAATGCTCCAAGTGCTTGTTATTTATATACAGATTTACCTTCTTCTTGTGTGTTTGTTGTGTAAAGTTGTGAACTTGCCAGGTATTGTTTCTCTTTTTGTAACATATTATGATTGTAATTGAGCTTATTTCTTATGGCAAGTTCATTCTTGCTGAATATGTAAGAACCGCATAACAAACTTGTGCAGTACATGAATAAAACATGGAGTTCCATTACTATGCTTTAGTAACGAAGTAATAATTAAGGGGTAAAGGCCCAGAAACATGACCTTGTTTATTCATTAGTATCTTCAATTGATTTAAAGCATCTTTTCTAGTTCATGCTTTTCAAGGTTCAAATGGAGAACTGATGCAGCAGAAATTACTTTTAAAAAAGATTTTGCAAACAGAAAAATAAAATAAATCTCTGGTTGTGGGTGTGCACACATGATTTTTTTTAGTTCATTGAATTTTTTTCACTATTCATTAAGAGTGTGGGTGTGCACACGCATGTGTGGAAATTTGTTATAAACTCTAGTCCAAATTAATATTATCTAATCCTACTTGGAGTGCAACTGTTGTAACCTAAATTAGTCTACCGTTGATTCTCAAAAAAAGAAAAAAGTTAGTCTATGGTTGGTAAATAATTTACGTTCTTTTTTTTTTTTTTGAAAAATAATTTAACCTATTATAAATATTCTTCAATGTGTTATTGTAACGTAACACACAGGATACATAATATTAAGGATATAATCATCAATAACTTTTTTGTTAAGGACGTAAATCATCATATTAAAACATATTAAGTCATATTAAGTCTACTCTTGCTCTCTATTCTCCCTCTCACTCAATCCAAATTCCAATTTTAACATATTTTATCTTTCTCTCAAATATTTCTACATGAGGTAGTTAACGTCAATGTTGATTTATTTATATAGATGGTGCAAGAAAGTATATTTTTGTACGTGTGTGTTTACAACTGTTTCTAGTTGGTGTGTCTACAAAAAAAGCTTCACGTACTCTTCAATATTGCAAAGTAATAAACAAAATTGACATGTAATTGACTAAATTAATATACTTCTACATCCCCAAGAAATAGAAAAAGAAAAATGGAGGCATATTAGCTGAACCTGTCGGTGCGGCTACCATAATTAAGTAATTAGACCTTTCTTTAGCTGGACCACAATTCATGAACCTTTTTGACTAATTAAAATTTATAATAATTTGATAAGAATAGAGGAACCTGGTTAGAAAGATTCAATTTCACTTTGTACATCACCAAGACACCAACATAAATTTGTTGGTAGTGAACCATAAATATTGTGTCAAATATTGTAAACAGATTCTTTTCTTATTTGGTTTTCTCTACCTCTTTTGTTCCATGTTTACCAAGTCAAAAAGTGGAACTATTAAAACATCTTTCCATGAAGTTTGGATTGATAAATTATAAAGATAGAATTTTGAAGTATTACGGAGTCAAGGGAAAAAAATGGATTTAAAAATGAAATAAAGTTTTTAGCATATATCTTCCGTATTTGCCTTGTCAAATGTGTATAATCTTGACACACTTTGAAAAAGACAATTGGTCCCCATGAAAATTGAAATTCACATTGAATTATTCGATTGCTACAACGTTGCTCGTGACTTGAAAAGTTCTGAATTGATTCTCAGCCCAAGAAAATGATGGGGGAAAAATTCAAGCAACAACTGCAGCATGCCAACAATCTACATGTTGTAAGAACTTCCCTGTGATGACAATTGTTTTGGTATGTCATGATTATCAATAACAAATCCAAGTGATACTGTGAACTGTGATACTCAAAGAGTCTAAAAAATAATAGCATCTTTAATTTTGTGCCAAGAGCCTTATAATTCAACTAACACATTGGAGTATTTCCAACTAAAACATTTAGATTTTAAATCCCTCATCCTCCAATTATCAATTTTTTTTAAGCATTATTTATGGTGTCCCGTGTTTGTAATTTAAACTCCACTTCTTATGACCCTCACTTTCTACCTATTAAAAATATATATTCTTCTAAAAAAAAAAAAGCTTTCTACCTATTAAAAATATAATAGAATGGTGTTATTTGTACACATTTTCTACACACTTCTTACAGATATCTCTTATTTATTTCATTAATATAACATCTATTAACTATAACTCACTATCTCTATAAAAAAAAAAATTTAAAAACTATAACTCACTATCATACAAATCCATTCACATAAGCACACATTGTAATATGTTCTCTACATGTAGAATGGACAAAAGAAAATTGTGTCCACGTTATTCGTACACATTTTCTACAAACTTCTTTGGTTTGTTACTTTTCTTGTAAAATGCAATTCTTATTTAACAAAAATAAAAAAAGTAAAAAGTATTACATAATTTAAAATGAAAGTCAATTTTCACGAGATATTTGAATTTAAAAAAAAAAAAATTGGCAGCTAAAAAAATTTTAAATGTGAATTTATATTTTTGATTTAACAAATTTATGTTTCATCTTTTTTTTTTTTAATTTAAATTAAAGTTCTTCACGTTCTTGCATGCAATTTCTAAGATAGAGAATGATGTAACGGATCTCATAAAAAGAATGGGATTGACATTTTAAAGATATTTTATGGACCACATTATGACTTTTTTTTTGGGGAGGGAAGTGACTTTAATTTTGGGAAACAAAAATCCAACTCCCACCATATTTTAGGATAGAAAATAGAATAATGCTAGAGGTATAAATTGTTTTACAAAAAAATTTATAAGCTGCTGATATGGTGAATGATTATTAGTAAATAAAAAAAAAAGTAATATTAATGATGAGTTTAGATGAAAACTGTGGGGGGAAAAAGACACAGTCTAACGTAGTGGGCCTAGAGCCCCATATGAGGATTACTGTGCGTCCGAAGAGAAGGAGAGGCAAGGGCAAGGCCCATTTGGAAGAGGGACCCCCAAAAAGAAAAGTGATTACAATCCGAAGAGATCGCCTTTTGTCCGAAGAGATGTTATTCCTCTAACGCAAATAGTACGGATCAATTGAACGTATAAAAGGTCAGAATGATCTTTCTAGGACTCCTCCTGATTAAGATAAACTCTGAGTATACTTGGAGACGATAAGGATGAAGAAATATCTAAAGAGAAAGTTGCTACCACCGTATTTAAGGCTCTGCAGCAACTTTTCTGGCCGCATTTATGTGGAGAAGACCCTTGAACCGTGTAACCTCACCTACTGCCACTCATGCAGAACTAAAGGAGATGCTTGACATGACATATATTCAAGTAGGCTCACGAATGAGGTGTCTATCGTTGATTCTCAAAAAAAGAAAAAAGTTAGTCTATGGTTGGTAAATAATTTACGTTACTTTCTTTTTTTTTTTTTTGAAAAATAATTTAACCTATTATAAATATTCTTCAATGTGTTATTGTAACGTAACACACAGGATACATAATATTAAGGATATAATCATCAATAACTTTTTTGTTAAGGGCGTAAATCATCATATTAAAACATATTAAGTCATATTAAGTCTACTCTTGCTCTCTATTCTCCCTCTCACTCAATCCAAATTCCAATTTTAACATATTTTATCTTTCTCTCAAATATTTCTACATGAGGTAGTTAACGTCAATGTTGATTTATTTATATAGATGGTGCAAGAAAGTATATTTTTGTACGTGTGTGTTTACAACTGTTTCTAGTTGGTGTGTCTACAAAAAAAGCTTCACGTCTTCTTCAATATTGCAAAGTAATAAACAAAATTGACATGTAATTGACTATATTAATCTACTTCTACATCCCCAAGAAATAGAAAAAGAAAAATGGAGGCATATTAGCTGAACCTGTCGGTGCGGCTACCATAATTAAGTAATTAGACCTTTCTTTAGCTGGACCACAATTCATGAACCTTTTTGACTAATTAAAATTTATAATAATTTGATAAGAATAGAGGAACCTGGTTAGAAAGATTCAATTTCACTTTGTACATCACCAAGACACCAACATAAATTTGTTGGTAGCTAGTGAACCATAAATATTGTGTCAAATATTGTAAACAGATTTTTCTCTTATTTGGTTTTCTCTACCTCTTTTGTTCCATGTTTACCAAGTCAAAAAGTGGAACTATTAAAACATCTTTCCATGAAGTTTGGATTGAAAAATTATAAAGATAGAATTTTGAAGTATTAATGAGTCAAGGGGAAAAAAATGCATTTAAAAATGAAATAAAGTTTTGAGCATATATCTTCTGTATTTGCCTTGTCAAATGTGTATAATCTTGACACACTTTGAAAAAGACAATTGGTTCCCATGAAAATTGAAATTCACATTGAATTATTCGATTGCTACAAAGTTACTAGCTCGTGACTTGAAAAGTTCTGAATTGATTCTCAGCCCAAGAAAATGATAGGGGAAAAATTCAAGCAACAACTGCAGCATGCCAACAATCTACATGTTGTAAGAACTTCCCTGTGATGACAATTGTTTTGGTATGTCATAATTATCAATAACAAATTCAAGTGATACTGTGATACTCGAAGAGTCTAACAAATAATAGCATCTTTAATTTTGTACCAAAAACTTTGTAAGTCAACTAGCACATTTGAGTTTTTCCAACTAAAACATTTAGATTTCAAATCCCTCATCCTCCAACTATCAAATTTTTTTTAAGCATTATTTATGGTGTCCCATGTTTGTAATTTAAACTCCACTTCTTATGTCCCTCACTTTCTACCTATTGAAAATATATTCTTCTAAAAAAAAACTTTCTACCTATTAAAAATATAATAGAATGGAGTTATTTGTACACATTTTCTACACACTTCTTACAGATATCTCTTATTTATATCATTAATATTATAACATCTATTAACTATAACTCACTATCTCTATAAAAAAAAATTAAAAAACTATAACTCACTATCATACAAATCCATTCACATAAGCGCACATTGTAATATGTTCTCTACATGTAGAATGGACAAAAGAAAATTGTGTCCACGTTATTCGTACACATTTTCTACAAATTTCTTTGGTTTGGTTTGTTTCTTTTCTTGTAAAATGCAATTCTTATTTAACAAAAATAAAAAAAAGTAAAGAGTATTACATAATTTAAAATGAAAGTCAATTTTCACGAGAAATTTTAATTTTTTTTAAATAATTGGCAACTAAAAAAATTAAATGTGAATTTATATTTTTGATTTAACAAATTTATGTTTCATCTTTTTTAAAAAATTTAAATTAAAGTTCTTCACGTTCTTGCATGCAATTTATAAGATAGAGAATGATGTGACGGATCTTATAAAAAGAATGGATTGACATTTTCAAGATATTTTATGGACCACATTATGACTTCAATTTTTTTTTTTTTTTTTTAGGGAAATGACTTTAATTTTAGGAAACAAAAATCCAACTCACACCATATTTTAGGATGGAAAATAGAATAATACTAGAAATATAAATTTTTTTACAAAAAATTTTATAAGCTGCTAATGTGGTAAGTGATTATTGATAAATGAAAAAGATAATATTAATGGTGAGTCTAGATGAAAACTAATAAAAAGTTTGTTATATCAACATTTTGTATAAATATTGTAAAATAGTTTGTGGCAATAATACTACTAATGAAAAATAATAAGCTTATTTAATGTCATATATTAAGGTGGAAATTTTTGATTAGTTTAAAAAAAAATTATTATGGGAATAATTTTGTGGTTAGTTTAGTTTCACTTTTACATGTGATCAACAATCCAACACTAATACAACTTGATATCTTCAACCGAGTCATGAAGTGTATGTCTTCCTAAACTTAAATTAGGAACAAAATTGTATTTTAAACAAAAATAATAATAATAAAATTTTAGTGACACAAAAATTTTCACCATTGTTTAATGTTGTTTATTTGGTTGTGTTTGATATATAACAAGACAATAATTCTAGGATTATAAACTATTCCACAATTTTTTTGCACAATTCTAACAGGACAGATTATAAGTAATTATCTATCATCCACACATAAATTCACTAATTTTTTCTTCATCACTCACACTCTATACCATATCATAGTTGTGAAAAAAAAATTGTATAATAATTTATAGTTCTAGATTTTTTTTTTCCATATAATAAAGGTTATCTTATTATATATCTATGTGAAAATGAAGTTAATATATTTTTTTTCTTAAAGTAAAATTTGAAAAATCATATCTAATGGAATTGTATTAATTACCCATTACGTTGCTTAAAAAAAATAAAAAGACCTGTATAGCTGTGTTGGATGGAGTTTATTCCACGTCAAATTACACCATCTTCGAAGTTTATTATAACCCACCCACGTGCGCACCGTTTCGTGCCAAGCCAAAACCCTCCATTACCAAAACACACAGAAAACAAAAGAAAGAGAGAGTTTTGTTCAGATTCAGAGGAGTCCTCTCCTCTCTTCTCTTCTCTTCTTCTCAGCTAGGTTTTTTAATATTCCATGGCGGAGGACGTCGTGGACGAAGACGAGAGCTTCGGTGATTTCCACTTCGCTTCGTTTCCCACCAATCACCATCCCACACCAACCCAAATCAACGGTCGAATTTCCGATTCGTCCGGCGGTTCCAACAACCGGGTCGGGTCGGATAATTCTGGGTGGGTCAAGCCGCGCGGGGCGATACCGTTGTCGATATTTGGGGAAGAGGAGGAGGAGGAGGGATCTGGTGTGGACGAGTCTAGAGTTGGTGACGGAGCTACCGTTTTTTCTCTGGAGAAGAAGAAGAAGCCGGATTTGGAAGTTCATGATTTGATTGCCGATTTGTATAATCGGGATCGGGAAACCGAGAACCGAAATGGGTCGGCTGTGAATTCTAATGGGTCGGGCTTGAATGTTAATGGGTCGGATTCGAATGGTAATAATGGTTTTATTGATGTTGATGATGACGATGATGATGATGATGATGGGTGGGAATTCAAAGCTGCAGAATTGGAATCTGGGATCGGAAATGGGGATTCTAAGTTAAAGGTATACACCTTTTTGGTCCCCCAACAAAAAGTTAATTTGTTTTTTTATAAAAAGAAATGACCAATACAAATAAGATTTTGCAATTAATTTGAAGTTGGTTTTTTGGTTGCTAGGTGATTAAAAATTTAAAATTTGGCACTCTATGGTTTTGGTTTTTAATTTTGATGGGAAACAATTGAGTAGAGATTGATTTTTGATAGGATAGAATGATGGAAATGAATACATGTCTATTGAGATCCGTAGCTGATCCCATAGTTTTGGTACTAAGGCTTTGTTGATGTTGTACAATTGAGTAAAGCTTTTAGTTTTCTTAGCTCCTAAAGGGTTAACAATTCTTGAGTTGACAGATAGATATTATTGGCAACAATTAAAAGGAGTATTAGGAAAGCTTATGGTTTTGATTTTTTATTCTATATCAGGAAGAAGGAGTCTTTGAATCACCAGGATTGAAAATGGAAGCAATAACGCGGAGAGACGAAGAAATCCAGGCGGGTATTGTTTAATTTTTTTGCAATTGTTTGTTGAATTAGTTTGTGTCACACAATTGAATTACCCTTTGGAATTTAGAAGCAATTAGCTACCTTTAAATTGGCAATGAACTTGAAATAGGATGTTATATGTGTAGTTGATCATGCTGTTAATATAGATGCATATGTGCTTGAATGTCGATTCTGATTGGTATATATATATATAACTTATATTTTCTTGTATAAAGGTTGATGGGAAAGGGCGGGAAAACACTGAGGGAGCCCAACATATATTTGAGTTTGCCAATGGTGTGCATGGTCCTAGTGATTTCTTTACTGCATCAAATGGATTTTCCCACAGAAGTAGTGAGTGGAGCTTTGGGTTTGATTTTAACATGGCTTCAATGACTAAACAAGATGCTTTTACCTTGGGTTCATTCTCTAAAAGTAAGGACAATGATATTGCAAATGTGGTGACCTCTTCCACAACTAATAAAAAAGTTGATTCTGTTGAAAAGTTTTGGGATTTCAACGGTGTGTTTCCAAAAATTGGATCACAGCATAAGTTGGTGAGTCAGTTTGATATGGTTTTTAATTTTACTGATAATGTACGGATTAGAGGGAATGTTCATTGTCAAACTTTAATTTTGGCTGTAGGAAGAGCCAAAGATTGCTGTTACATCTCCTGCCGGTTTAGACGCACTATCATTTGACAATAATGGCTTTGGTGGTCCTATTGATTTATTTGCCGTATCAGATGGCCTCTCTCAAAAATCTGGGAAATGGGACTCTGGATTTAATTTTGGTCCTAGTTCTGTGAATGGTATCGTCTTGGATTCGTACTCTAAAAGCAAGCAGAATGATTTGCTATCCTCTCCTGGTGAGAATGATGGTGCCAGTGGGAATTTTTGGGAATTTAAGGATGCATTTTCAGAATCAGGATCACAACTTAAACCAGTGAGTCAGGTGATTTGAATTCTTTATTCCTTATTTATCAAAAAAAAATTCTTTATTCTTTATATGATGTTGAAAATCTCGAAGAATGTGCTCAAACTTCATTTTGGTTGTAGGAAGAGCCAAAGGTTGCAGATAATTTTCCTACTTCTGCTGATGTAGCAGTCGTTTATGATGTCAATGGTGCAAGCAATCCTAAGGATTCGCTTGTTGCATCAGATGGGGTTTCTCACAAATCTGGGGAATGGGAGGTTGAATTTAATTTCAATCCAACTTCTGTTACTCAAGATGATATTATCTTTGGGCCTTACTCTACCAGCAAACAGAATGACTTGAAATCCTCTCCAGTTGATGAGAATGATGAATTTGATGAGAACTTTGGGGAATTCAAGGATGCATCTTCAGAAACCGGATCAAAGCATGAGGTGTTGTATCATTTTGATTTGATTTCCTTTTATTCATTCTTTATGCTAAAATATGTGTAACATGGGTACTAAAACTTTACTTTTGGATGTAGGAAGGGTCCAAGGTTGCTGATCATACTCCTTCTGTTGTAGAAGCACCAGCTTTTAGTGATGAAATCCAGGTAGTAATTTAGATTGTAGGCTTTTTGTATTGATTCAAATATAGATGTTGGGTTTCCTGAAATTCAATATCATTCAACTATAGTTGCTAAACAGAACATATTGAAATTCAGGAAAACCAATATCTCTCTGTACAAATCTCTTGCCACAATGAAGTTTCTCTTTCAGCTAATATATATTAGAACCATTCTTCACATTCTTCTTCTTCTTTTCATTCGTTTTTTTTTTTTTTTTTTTTTTTTTTTTTGGGGTGTGGGGGGTGGGCGGAGGGGAGTGTTAAAATAATATATATATATATATATATGCTTCTTGTTGATCTTTAATGATGTTGTTCAACAAATGTAGTCCTAACTATAAATGTCACTGTAACATGATCAAGGTGATGTTTGATTTTAAGCATATATATGGTGCCTTGATGTTGATCTGTTTTCACTTAGCCTTATTGCTTGCAGAATTATATTGGTCTGTCTTTTGAAATTTTGTATGCCAATGGCAAATGAAGTTTGCCAGTGGTTTATGCTTTCCTTAGCAAACTTTTTTCCATATAGTTCTGTGACCATTTTCCTATTTTTTTTTTCCAGAGGAATGAGGTAAGATCTGAGAATCACAGGGAACCCTTGCCCATGTCCATTTTCAGTGATGGAAAACTGGAATCTGATGATTCCTCAATCCTTCAAGATATTTCGAGTTTTACACCAACCTCCAACCCAAAAAGTAACATCCAAAGTCCTGGTTCTAATATATCTATCAACGATCTCTTATCAACTTTATACGGTCAAGCTGAGCATAATGCTTCTGTTAATAATATGCCAAAAGAAAGTGACCATGAGACTCATTCCACCTCAACAGTGTTTGAATCTGATTTAGGCAACAGTGATGATTTTGACGATGATTCCTGGGACTTTAAAGATGCCATTTCAGGAACCAGAGCTGAGGATCAAACTTCTGATATTGATCTTGTAGATTCACAGAAAAAACTTTCTTCCACATTAGAGCTAAATGATTGCGTTGATTTCTTTTGTAAATTAAAGGGTGAATTGTGCTCAATTGCACTGTGTCATCTTGACAATCTGAAGGTTGGTAATTTGTTAAGATCATTTTTTTGTTGTTGAAATTGTTTACCTTTGTTAACCCTTTTAAACTTGTGAAAATGCAATTTGTTAGAAAGCTCAAAGCACTACTGCTCTATCTGGGGAAGAGGCAAAAGCAAAAGCTCTTGATGAGGAAATCCAGGTTGGTGACTTTACTTTTTCATGTGTATTTCCTGGCTTATTATTGCTTTTACTATTTCTGTTTGACTTCGTGTTTTGAGTTGACTGAAAAGCTTAAGAAACTTGTATAGAAGCATATTAACTTGTCTGTTTATCTTAAATGGTAATAAATTTATTCAATGAGATCATGGCTTCTAGAGATTGGATCCTCTCTCTTTAATCAATTTATATAAGCATCTTAGGAGTGGATATTGTATTGTTCTCTCTCTCTCTCTCTCTCTCTCTCTCTCTCTCTCTCATCAATAACACACCTGTTAAATATTATTTTTGCCTCATTTTGAATTGGTTTGCTAATGCTCATTTTAAACCACGTTTAGATTTTTCTTTTGATTAGTTTGTTTTAGAATTATTATTATATCTTCTTTGATGAGCAACATTTTTTAATGGGTCTTTCACTTTGTTATCTTTCTTGTTTCTTTCTTTTGTAGAAATTCTATAATGAACTACAAGAAGATAATCCGATATCTGAAGAAGACCTGTCTGAGCATCTATCCCAAAGAAATATACACTTCAATGAACTTCTTGAGGTTTTGCAGGAACCAAAGTTCCAGGTGCTTGAGTCTGAATATGAGTTATCAAGAAGATTGTCATTGGTATGCATCTTTCACATTGATTTGTGATGATGAACTAGAAAGCATCTTATATTTTAGCTAAATGCTTCTCTGTTTGAGAGTTACTCGTCATAATATTCTGATCAGAACATGCATTAATATATGTACAATGAGTTAACTCAAATAACTTTAGATACTTACCTTTTTTTTGTATTATGGTCAATATATTTGATTTTTCAATTCTAATACTGAAACTGTGCTTTAACTGCTTGCAGTAATTTGAGCAAATTTGAACTATTATAAGCTGTTTGGCTTATGTTTTTTGTTCAAGTATGACTTAGTAGTATGTGCGATGAAATTAAATGCAATTGTTGAGAACTGGTTTTTGCTGGTTCTAAGAAATATTGTTTCCTTGTTTGCTGCCATTCTGCTCCCCCCCCCCCCCACCCTCCCTTTTTATTTTATATTTTATATTTTTTGGGTTAGAAATTATGCCAGCATTAGGTTTCCTCCTTGTTTTTTCATTGTTTAAGTAGTTCTTTCTTATGTTTTTTTCTGGGGTTCAATTCCATAGGACCTTAAAGAAACAGTGATGAACTCTAATTTTTAGATTCTATGCATCTCATCAAGCAGTTCTGAATTTGGTGCAATGGGATATGTGGAGTCCCAACAATGCTTACAACCAACGTCCCACAACCACCACCCCCCCCCCCAAAAAAAAAAAATGATGTCTTTCAAGACACTTACACAATTTGTATGAAGTAATAACAGTTCTTCACTTTTCTAAAAAAATTGTATCGGTCATAATATTCTGCTTTTTAGACTTTGGCCTTTTACCTCACCGTGTATATATTTTTTTTAACAGGCAGAAAAGGATATCAGATCAGCTATTGATCTCCTAAAAGAAGTGGCATCAGCAGTAACAATTCTAAAATTGGGATCAGCGGAGGAGCAACAGTATTATGTTTCAACCTGGTCTAAAATGCTCTCTGTCTGTGCTCAAGAGCTGAAACATGGAGCCTTAATTTGGAAGGAGTCATTACAACAGAATATTCAAAGTCAAATATTATCTGAACCTCAAGGTATATGCACCTTAATGATCATGGCAGATCCCTTTTTCATAGTCTTACACTTATTTTCTTTTTCCAAAAAACAAATTGTAGATTGTTTTGAGCTTAATTTTTATACTAATTGTTTATTTTTTGAGGGGTGAAAATACAGGGAAGAGGTATGTCCTTGCCCTTGGAGAAATTTACAGAGTAGTTGAAGTTCTTCGAGCCTCAACCAAGATTCACAAGCCTTGGCTATTACTAACTTCTACGGATAACGCTGGCTTGGTTGGTCTTCTAGGTGAATGTTACAGTATATGGTCAAGTTCAGGAATTGAAGATGCTCTCAAGAGTATTTCTGATTGTATTGATTTCGAGTATGATGGAACTATAAAGGCATTGCTGGAATCTATCAAGTATATTCATGATATTGACGCACTTGCACTTCAAAATCATGTTTTCTCTGGACAACAACCTATATGTCACTTGTCAGCCTTGAGTGCCAGCACTGTACCAGGTATATTGATTTCATAGCTCTCAGGGGTCAATTAAGCTATTCCAAACCATGAAAATAACCATTTTCCTCTACATGGATTTTGGATTTATTGCCACCCGCTGGTTTGTATGGCATTCTCGGGTGACCATGATTACTATGAACTAAATACCAAAATTAAGAAATTCTTTAAGATAATTTTATATATAAAATGGATTGAGGAAAAATTATATTTAAAACGGAATAAACAATTGGAGTTGTGATGCAAATTTCTTACTTTGGTCATCAATCTAAGAACATTACTTGACTGAAGCTGAATCAGCTACTTTCAAAGTAACAGAGAAAATCAAAGCCTAGAGTGGGAGAGTCTTTTGCCATTTTCATCAAATTTTAATATATTGCAAGCATCTGTAGTTTGCCATTTTTATCAAATTGTAATATTTTGCAAGCATCTATGGCTTATGTAATGAAGTTAAATTTTTAGTCCAAAAAGATAGTGTGATATGCGAGGATGACTATGTTTGACTTGGCTGTCTGGTGCTTATAAATTGATATAAACAAATTATAACACCTTACTATCTTATTTTAAATTATGATTATCTTTGACCCCATCACAATCTCTTAGTTCATTTTTATCTTTTGTTTTTGGTGGGTGGTGGAAAGAGCCTGAATTTTCTAACCTTCTCTACATTTGCCTGAATCAGGCTTGAGACTGGTGGCTTGGAATGGGGAGCACTACTTTCTCACACTTGCGAACCTGTGGGCAAATCTAATAAGTTGTGATCCTCCTAAGTTGCCTCAAATTCATGGTAACTGATGAGAAGGAACTGTTCAAAAAGAAGTTTGTGAAGGCTTTAGGAGCTCTTCGGCTGTGATCAAAATCCGAGTCAATTGTCTCCTCTGGAATGAGGCTTTCGGGGAACTAATTGCAGGTGCTTGACCATAAGAATCACGCAAGGGAAAGAGAAACAACAATTTGAATTTCAAGATCTTGATAAACAGATGCGTGCTCGGTTTTGATCAGGCCAAGTATACAATTCAATCTTTCTTTCTTTTTCTTCTTTTTCTTTACGGATCATCATTCTTTTTGGTAGAAAGCATGGCTTAGCAATTGGATGTAGAAGTGTTGTATTATTGTGTTGTTTAGTCTATGTATGTTCAGAAAGTGGGTGATAAATATGACACCCATATACCTAGAAATAGAGCTGGGAAAGAGTATTATGAGTTGAGAGGGAATAATGATAATGAGAATGTTCTTGTTTGTGAAATAAAAATAACTACATTGTGCAACATATGTAGAATTTCAGGTCAAGACCAGTGTTTTATGTTGGTGGTGGCGGCGGAATACAATGTGAATTGTGAAATGAGTAATATTGTTTTCTCTTTTTTTTTTTTTTTTTAAAAAAGCTTTTCTTTTGAGATATGGTATATCATTATTATCTGATAACAAATTCTGTAACTATCACTCGTCTGATAATAAACATTTATAGGACATCACTAGCTGTAAAGGCCTTTTCAGGTTGTTTCAGGTTTTTTTTTTTTATAACTGATACGTACTATTAATTCGGTACCTAAAGAAGGTATTGGAGAGAACCCTAAGCCCTACCTCAATTTTTTCTTTTTCTTTTTCTTTTTCTTATTTGGTTAAGTGGGAGGCTAGTGGATGAAGAATTAATAGGTGTAAATCTCAAGCTCAACTTAAAAGAAATGTTTTTAACTTGTAAAAGGTAGCTTTATTAGGCACTTATAAAGCATCCAACTCTCTCCTCTCAGTAACGTCGGACGAAACACACGGCACTAAAAAAATGTCAACATCCCACTCAGTCTCACTACCTCAATGTTATTAGCTAACCAAAAAAAAAAAAAATTCTTTTTTAAAACAATAAAAACTCATAGTTTACCTAACTATAAGAATCGCTGCAAGCGATTTCAAATTAGTAACATATATATATATATATATATATTTCATATAATACTATTTGGGCTAAAATCACTTACCTATGGGATATGGGCCATAGCCTTAACAACTAATTTGTAGATGGGGCTATAGCCTATAGACTATAATTTAGCTATGGAGAAATCTTGATCGCACAATAACAGAAAAATAACAAACAATAAATAATAATAAAAACAAGAATGTGTATAATGTATGATCTCCCTCGGGATGACCGAGGATGATGGATTACAAAGAACTCAAGTCTCACTTTACACTTCTTTAATTAGGAATTTACACTTTTCTCTCTCAAGCTCTCTTGTTTTATATGTTTTTTTTCGGATACCCTTTGCATGAGAAATTAGTTTTTAATCTATACTGAGGGCGGATCCATCTTTATCGCCCATCTGTTGGGCAGATATGAGGTGTGTGAGGATAATTGTCTCATCTTCTACTTCCCATTCTTTTAAGGCTAAATGAGTGAGTAACAATATACTGGAGCACTGTTCAAGCGTGTCATTTAGTCAAAATACGGCATGGTTGGTGGGTGGGGTGCATTTAATGTGGAGAATATGGTTGCTTCCTCTAAAAGTTTCCTTCTTCCTTATCTGGGGTCCTATTATTACTTTGTTTGAGCGGTTATCCATGATACCTTTTAGGCTTATTGGGTGCTAAATATGTTTTTGAGGTCGGGTCATTCCTCAAACCCTTTCCAAGGAATGGGTGATCCTCGAACATTTCTTCTCGAAATCTGTCATGGTAACCCCCACTAGTTCATTTGTCTCTTATCCTTGGACATGATCAAGATGTGTTTTGCCAGGGCCAATTCCCTTTCATTCAAGCTCATTTGGTCTGGTCTAGGCCTCCCCCTTTATCATTAGCTCGTGGGGACTATTTGGGCTTTAGACCTATTTATTTGGATCTTCCCTCTCACAAATACTATTCTTTAGTCTGAACTACCATAAAAGAAATTTGTTATTAAAAATCAAATTTTAAATACACAATATGTTGTTAAAATTACCAAAAAAAAAAAAAATGTAAAACTCATACTTACTATATTTTTTTTTTTTTGATAGGCATACTTACTGTTATTGGCACAACAATGATAATAACAACACCTTAGTAAAAAAAAACAAAAATTGAAATCAACCATAGAATTCTCAAGAGACCAATTACTTAGTTCCATCTATTCTTCTTCACCATTCTATCATAATTGAAATTGTACCATATATTACAATTGCAAGAAAATCATACTATTTGTCGTCAAAAGCCTTGTAACATAAGAGCATCCGTATCAGATGTGCCAAATGTGCCAAATGCCAAATATTTGGCACATTTGGCACACCAAACACTAAAAACACTCATTTATCAGATGTGTTAAATGTTCTAAATTTTTGCAATATGCTACAGTGCCATCATAAATTTGGCACTGTACGGACAAATGTGGCATAATATATATTATTATTTTATTATGTATTCTCTCTCCTCATCACAGTATCAAATCACTCTCTCCGTCTCATCTCTGTCTTCCCTCTCATCTCTATCTTCTCTCTTCGTCTTCCACAGCACACCGAAGACCAATGGCCACCACTCAACGCCGCCGATCACACCACTCGACGCCGCCGACCAATGGCCACCACTCTTCTCGCTTCGGGTTCTTTTTTTTTTTCCTTTTTTCCTTTTTCCGTTCACTTTTTTTGGCTGTGGTTTGATGGGTGGGTTCGGATGGGTAGATCGGTGGTGGGTGGGTTCGAGTTGTGGGTTATGGCGGTGGGTGGGTTGAGTTTCATGGGTTGATTGTGGTTCATTCTTTTTGGTAGAAAGCATGGCTTAGCAATTGGATGTAGAAGTGTTGTATTATTGTGTTGTTTAGTCTATGTTTGTTCAGAAAGTGGGTGATAAATATGACACCCATATACCTAGAAATAGAGCTGGGAAAGAGTATTATGAGTTGAGAGGGAATAATGATAATGAGAATGTTCTTGTTTGTGAAATAAAAATAACTACATTGTGCAACATATGTAGAATTTCAGGTCAAGACCAGTGTTTTATGTTGGTGGTGGCGGCGGAATACAATGTGAATTGTGAAATGAGTAATATTGTTTTCTCAAAAAAAAAAAAAAAAAAGCTTTTCTTTTGAGATATGGTATATCATTATTATCTGATAACAAATTCTGTAACTATCACTCATCTGATAATAAACATTTATTGGACATCACTAGCTGTAAAGGCCTTTTCAGGTTGTTTTAGTTTTAAAATTGTAAAGGATGATCTTCAACAATTCCAAATAGAATTTGCACGGTGTGTCAATGCTTTTCTTGCTTTGCATTTATTTTTTTTATAACTGATACGTACTATTAATTCGGTAGCTAAAGAAGGTATTGGAGAGACCCCTAAGCCCTACCTCAATTTTTTCTTTTTCTTTTTCTTATTTGGTTAAGTAAGTGGGAGGCTAGTGGATGAAGAATTTATAGGTGTAAATCTCAAGCTCAACTTAAAAGAAATGTTTTTAACTTGTAAAAGGTAGCTTTATTAGGCACTTATAAAGCATCCAACTCTCTCCTCTCAGTAACGTCGGACGAAACACACGGCACTAAAAAAATGTCAACATTCCACTCAGTCTCACTACCTCAATGTTATTAGCTAACCAAAAAAAAATATTCTTTTTTAAAACAATAAAAACTCATAGTTTACCCAACTATGAGAATCGCTGCAAGCGATTTCAAATTAGTAATATATATATATATATATTTCATATAATACTATGTGGGCTAAAACCGCTTACCTATGGGATATGGGCCTTAGCCTTAACAACTAATTTGTAGATGGGGCTATAGCCTATAGACTATAATTTAGCTATGGAGAAATCTTGATCGCACAATAACAGAAAAATAACTAACAATAAATAATAATAAAAACAAGAATGTGTATAATGTATGATCTCCCTTGGGATGACCGAGGATGATGGATTACAAAGAACTCAAGTCTCACTCTACACTTCTTTAATTAGGAATTTACACTTTTCTCTCTCAAGCTCTCTTGTTTTATATGCTTTTTTTTTTTTTTTTTTTAGATATCCTTTTTATGAGAAATTAGTTTTTAATCTATCCTGAGGGTGGATCCATCTTTATCGCCCATCTGTAGGGCAGATATGAGGTGTGTGAAGATAATTGTCTCATCCTCTACTTCCCATTCTTTTAAGGCTAAATGAGTGAGTAACAAGATACTGGAGCATTGTTCAGGGGTGTCATTTAGTCAAAATGCAGCATGGTTGGTGGGTGGGGTGCATTTAATGTGGAGAATATGGTTGCTTCCTCTAAAAGTTTCCTTCTTCCTTATCTAGGGTCCTACTATTACTTTGCTTGAGCGGTTATCCATGATACCTTTTAGGCTTATTGGGTGCTAAATATGTTTCTGAGGTCGGGTCACTCCTCGAACCCTTTCCAAGGAATGGGTGATCCTCGAACATTTCTTCTCGAAATCTGTCATGGTAACCCCCACTGGTTCATTTGTCTCTTATCCTTGGACATGATCAAGATGTGTTTTGCCAGGGCCAATTCCCTTTCATTCAAGCTCATTCGGTCTGGTCTAGGCCTCCCCCTTTATCATTAGCTCATGGGGACTATTTGGGCTTTAGACCTATTTGTTTGGATCTTCCCTCTCACACATACTATTCTTTAGTCCGAACTACCATAAAAGAAATTTGTTATTAAAAATCAAATTTTAAATACACAATATGTTGTTAAAATTACCAAAAAATAAAAATAAATGTAAAACTCATACTTACTGGTTTTTTTTTTTTTTGGATAGGCATACTTACTGTTATTGGTACAACAATGATAATAACAACACCTTAGTAAAAAAAACAAAAATTGAAATCAACCATAGAATCCTCAAGAGACCAATTACTTAGTTCGATCTATTCTTCTTCACAATTCTATCATAATTGAAATTGTACCATATATTACAATTGCAAGAAAATCATACTATTTGTCGTCAAAAGCCTTGTAACATAATTGATTCCTTCAAATGTTTTTAACACGTTCGTGGTTAAATCTCTCCCTCTCGCATATCGAATTATAAACATAATAAATTAGAAAAAAAAAATACTATTTGTCACAAAATTTATAATCATTCATATTTATTTCTTTAAAATATTACATCACTTTGTTTTCAACGTAAAATCCCCATAACAAATGGGAAATCCAAGAGAAATTATACATACATACACATATATATATATATATATATAATTAGTGTTTGATGCACAAATTTTAAAATCGCAAAATCTTGTTCACAATTTAATTGAAATCATGTATTGCACACACTCCACAAATTACATGGCCCACACACTCCGGTTACAGATAGGTGTGTAATAATCATCTCTCTCTCTCTCTCTCTCTCTCTCTCTCTCTCTCTTAGAAGCCCTCTCCCAGGCAGGGGTAGGCTCACCCTACATCCCAAACAGCAACTAATCTTTTCTTATTTTGTCTTTTCACAACCTTAAAATAGGCTTAGGGTTTTTGAAGAAGATAATAAAAAGCAAAACCTCAAAGGCTTTTCTCCTACCTTCGCTTTATTCCATTTCTTCTTCTTCTTCACCTCACAGTTTCAGTTTGCAGACAAAAAACGCAGAGAATAATAGATTCAAAATGCTGGACATCAATCTCTTCAGAGTAGAGAAAGGTGGCAACCCCGAACTCATTCGCGAATCCCAACGCCGTCGTTTCGCCAACGTCGAACTCGTCGACGAAGTCATCGCCATCGACAAACAATGGCGCCAACGTAAATATCTCTCTCTCTCTCTCTTTACCAAATATTTGGTTTGGATCTATCTCTGTTTTTTGAATATGGGTTTTGGTTTTTTTTGGGTTGTAGTTCAATTCGATCTGGAGAATCTTCGCAAGGACTTCAACAAGATCAACAGGCAAGTCGCTCAGCTTCGAATTGTGAGTCTTTTCATATTCTTTCTTTCGTTTCGGGTTTTTGGATCCTACTTTTTATTTATTTATTTATTTATATATTAGGATCCACTTCATTTCTTGCTTTAAGATGTTTGTAATTTTCACAAATCTAAAAAAAAAAAAAAAAAAAAAAAAAAAAAAGCTTACCGATTGTGTAAACAAATGTGATCTGTTTTCAAATCTTAGTAGACTGATGATTACTGATTTCAAATTCAAATGACATGGCACCATGTGTGTCTTATTGATTCCTTATTAAAAATACTAAATTTCATTTTGAAGTAATTTGATTCCTCCCTGTTACATAAACAAATGAAGAGAATGCTTATGCGAGGTCGAGCTGTATACGGTGTCATGTCATTTCAAATCTTAGTACTCAGATGATAAGTAAGTTCCTCATGAGGTCTCCAGTTCAAGTCCTGGGGTTACTCGTTGCGTGATTCTTGCATGTGGGGTCGTATTATTCGGACTTTACTTGACATTGGTAGATACACAAAGTGATTAAAAGGAAAAAAAAATAAACCATGATTCATTAATAGAAATGAAATTGAATTTCACTGTGAAAAGGTCTGATCCCTCCTTGATTCATAAACAAATGTATAGGATCCTAATATGAGGTATATATGATGTCATGTTTTTTAAAATCTTAATGCCCTCTAAGGGATTACAACTGATCATTGTACACCTTTATATTGATAAAGTTAAAAGCTTCACCATGGAAAAAAAAAAAAAAAAAAATCTTATCTAAACACAAATGGTGAGGATCTTGATAAAGGTTTCCTGGAAAATATTTCAACAGAAACATCCTTGTTTGTGATTATATTAGAGCAACAAAAAAAAATATATGCTGTACATTTAGTATGGCTTCATGCTTTTGTTGGTGAAAAGTTGAAAACTTTTAGGGTATATGATTAGATATGTTGAGAAAGTGTGTAACATACTGTACCTGAAATTTATCGTGTCCAATTATGACATTTAGGAAAAAAATAATTAGGGGTGTAGAATAACTGTTATGATAGTAGTGGAGCCTCTAAAAGTTTTTCAGAGAAAAAATTTCCTAAAATTTTTTCCTATGTAGTTTAGCTTCTGTCCTGTTCTAGTGGGAACAAGACAGGTTTGGTCGTGGCACATGCTTCACTTGGGGCCTCAGGGTGCAAGTAGGTGGGATCCAAGGGACACATGCCAGTATCAATGCAGGTCCAACAATGGAAAAGATTTCCTGTATAAGCTAAACAGGAACTTGAGTTTTATTTGTGTAGATTCTTTAGAAAGCAGAAACATTTGGTGAAAATACTGGTGGTTCTAATTGTTAATTACATTCTTTTCAAAGTTTTTAGATTTCTTTAGTTTTGGAAAAGAAATAAGTTGTTTGAAGATGTGTTTCATTGAATAGACTTCAGAGTGGAGTCTCTAGTTTTAAACCATTATTTTCTTGCTGTATATTGAAGCAATAGAAAAATTAAGTATTTGGCAGGTGTACGCATGCAAGTAAGCTGATGTATTTGGAATTATAGAAAACACCATTCTTCTGTATAAGAGTCTTGAGCTCCAGAATTTGGGATTTGAATTGGATTAATTCTGTGTGGGCAATTGCTGTTTGACTTAAAATTTGTTAGTATTTCAGTCTATTACTTCTGAATATATTGTTCTTGTTGGATTTTTTTTTTTTTTTTTTTTGTAATTGATTCTTGGGTTCGTCTGGTATGGAACTGAATTTCATAATTTGTTTGTAAAAAAAGGCAGGTGAAGATGCCACTGAGATGATAAAGAATACAGAGGAGAATAAGAAGTCAGCAGCGGAGAAAGATGCTGAAGTTCGGGAAGTTTTACAGCAATTGAATTCAAAATTGCTATTAATTGGAAATCTTGTTCATGATTCAGTTCCTGTTGATAATGACGAGGTATTGGAGTTGGCAAATTTCATTTCCTTTTTATTGTATTTAATGCTTATTCTGAATTGCAAATTTGTAACATGTATTGCAGGCAAACAATAAGGTGGTCCGATCATGGGGTGAGAAACGATTGGAGCCAAAACTAAAGAATCATGTTGATCTTGTTGAGCTCCTTGGGATTGCAGATTTGAAGAAAGGTATTTAGGAAACTACTTTCATTCAAAGCTCGAAAGCAAGATGGTTTTCTTATATTGAACTTGTTGTGGTGTATTTAATATTTTATGACTTGATTGGAGCATTATTCTGGTTTATTGTTTCTCTTGTATGCGCTGAATTAATATGTCAGCTTACAGTTAGTGTACCTCTTTCAATTCATGAGTTGCATTTTTAATTCTGTGGATTTATTCTAAATCTATATTGATTCACCTGATTACAACTTTTTCTGGGCCCTATCTGGTTGCAGAAATCTAAATTGTTGATCAAATGTAACTGCAAAATGCATTTGCATCATGACTTTTTTTGAAAAATCAAACCACATCTCTGTTCACTTCTCTACAAGAAAAAACTAAATAAGTAGAAAAGCACCTATATCTAGGTTGAAGTGTCTGGAGTTATTCGTTCTAGCTTGATCAGCTCTGAGGTTTTATTATCTGTACTAATTATACTTGTTAGGCTTCCGGAATATGGTCACTAAAATTATGAATCGGTAATTGGACAACAGTTTAATATATTCTTGTTCAATTCAACCTGAGCCAGGGTTTGTTCTTAGTATAGTGGGTTAGTTGCTTCAACTCACTCATTGCACTTTAACCCATGTATTGTGGTCAACTTACTGAGTTTGTGTAATTCATACTCAGTGAGAAAAAAAAAATAAACGTGTGAATCATATTCCTTGGCCATTCTGAGTTATACTCAGTATCTTAACACATTCTTTTGTCCTTTCATTTCTACTTCCTGTATTTATTACTCCTTTGTAGACCAATTGCTAGGCTTTGTATCACTAAAAAAATCTCAATAGATTTATACTGTGCTACTCTAGATGATGTTAATTTGGTTTAATTACTTATCCCAATATGTGTGAACTTTAGGTGCAGATATAGCTGGAGGCAGAGGTTTCTATTTGAAAGGAGATGGTGTGCGTCTTAATCAAGCTCTTATTAACTTTGGTCTTGATTTTTTGGAGAAAAGGGGATATACATTATTGCAAACTCCATTCTTCATGAGAAAAGAGGTCATGGCAAAGTGTGCTCAATTAGCACAGTTTGATGAAGAGCTTTACAAGGTAAAATATTCCCTTATCTTTCTTTATTTGACCTTTTAATTTCTTGCATTTTTGCTTCTCTTCTTCCTCTGTTCTTGTTTTAACTTTTGTGAGTTACCTCTCATGTACCTTTTATGCACTCATTTTTTATACTATTAATTATCAGAAAAAGAAAACAAAAGAAAATGGGGGAGAAAGTGTGGGAGCCTGGGAGGGTCTGACATCATAGAAACTGAATGCTTCATTCACTTTATTTTCCTACATCATATGTAAAGGTATATGAGCTAACTGAAGTAGTTGTCATTTAATAGGTCACAGGTGAGGGAGATGACAAATATCTGATTGCTACAGCTGAACAGCCACTTTGTGCGTATCATCTGGAAGATTGGATCCACCCTTCTGAGCTACCAATAAGGTTGTAATATCTTCTTGAAGCTTGTTCCTACGACTAGAAAGGTGGCCTTTTGCTCATAAATATTCAATTTTTCCAGATATGCTGGATATTCCTCTTGCTTCCGTAAAGAGGCTGGTGCACATGGTCGAGATACCCTGGGAATATTCAGAGTTCATCAGTTTGAGAAAGTGGAGCAGTTTTGTATCACCAGCCCTGATAATAATGAATCTTGGGACATGCATGAGGAAATGATCAAAAACTCTGAGGATTTCTACAAGATGGTGTGTTGAATTTTCCATTAATCTTTTTTCCTTCCCTTATGTTTGAAGACTCTGTTAAGTAGCATATTCACGAGTTGGTTAGTTTTGTTAACGCCACATGATATGGATGATCCAAGAACAAGTTTTGATGGTCAATGTCTATCTTTTTCCAAGTTAAGAGATACAGATATGTTTGTTTTTGGTATGAACATTTGTGTACAAGTCAAGACATAGTGGTATACTTTTGTGTATGGGTTGACTCTTTCCTTCTCTGTGCTTCATGTTGGAGAAACGTGAGGTAATATATATGAATTCCTCTGACTGCTTTTCTCTCTATGAATCTGATTTAATTTTTCATGTTTCAGCTAAACCTCCCCTATCAAGTTGTTTCTATCGTTTCTGGTGCTCTGAATGATGCCGCTTCAAAGAAGTATGATTTGGAGGCATGGTTTCCTGCATCTCAGGCTTACAGAGAGCTGGTGTCATGTTCAAACTGTACAGACTATCAGGCAAGAAGAATGGAAACCCGATATGGACAGAAAAAGGTAGATCATGCAAACTCTTTTATCACCTCCCATTTATTTGTGTATACTGAGCTGGAATCCTCTATCAACAGCAATATTGAGTATATTTTCAAGAAACAAGGTTAGAAACAACCAAATTTATTGGAAAATTTTTGAATTAAAACTTGGTGAAAGTTACTCATCCTAAAAAAAAACTTGGAGAAATTTCAATGCTGTTATATATTTGTCTGCAAGTCCAAGTAATTTAAATTCGTCACCCACTAGATATTGATGAATTTTCCTTTATAAGGCTATACTCTATCCTAAGTTTTAATTTTAATAATGGCTAAGAAGCAAAGGTTTATAGTGCTTTGGACTTTTTGGGATGATCCAAAATGAGGATTGTCCAAATAACAGAAAAATAAATATTTCTAATAGGCCCTTTATGGTTTCAAACATGTCAAACAGAAACAGCAAGGAATGTTTGCTGTTATAAATTGTATCATCATGCCTTGTTGATCAGTCTCGCTAGGAAAGTGAATGCCTATCTTACAGAAAGCCAACCTTTATTGTGAGGATGATAAAAAATGGTTTTAGGTTTATATGGGCAAGTGAACCTACCTTGCACATTTCTGATATCATGATTTTAGCATTGACTGCATTCAACTTCGTAAGTTCTTATGTTATATGACTTTTTCAAATTTATGATTGTTTGCCCGCTGTTTTTTTGCGCCGTTGCAGAGCAATGAGCAGACAAAGAAATATGTACACTTGTTGAACTCTACTCTCACAGCAACAGAGAGGACCATGTGCTGCATTCTTGAGAACTACCAGAGGGAGGATGGTGTCGAGATACCAGAAGCTTTACGAGAATTTATGGGTGGAAAGACCTTCCTACCTTTCAAGATCAGACCAGCCCCTGAAGCCAAAGGGAAGAAACCGAAGGCCTAGTTTTATTATTATAATAAGCTTTGACTGAGTATTAGCTGGGAAGTAATTAACATTTCTATGTTTTTTTATGAAGGGTGTCGGGGATGGGTGGGAACAACAGAAAACAAATTGTTCTGATGCATTGTTGAGAAATTGGAAAACCTAATTTTATGATCTGTTTAAATTCGATTTTGCAAGATCATTCTTACCTAAATATCATATTGAACTATATAGTAGATTGATTTAATGAGGGCATTGTTACATGTTCACCATTGGCTGTCACCTTCATCGAAATTATTATTGTCACTTTTTTTTTATAGAAATCAAAGTAATGATTGATGATGTGTAAGTTTGTAGTGGTCGGGTTCTTGTGTTGATATGTCAACAGGATGAGTGCAACTATTCTTTGTGTTTTCAAGTAATATCAATGGGAAGATATGCTTGGAAGCTTGCAACTTTTACCAAATGGGACCCTGTTTAATGGATTTGTTGGGAGTACTAGGTTGTGTATGTGACTGTTTATGAAAGCAAAGAGAGATTAATTTGATATTCCTGTTGCTTCGATTTAAACTAATATTCCCACTTGATGAGGCTACACCGAGCTGATTGAATTTGATAATGAGCTATGTGTACGGACGTGGCACAAGTCAAATGTCCCATGTAAAAGTGATCAAATCTAGTATTTAGTCTCATCACTTATGCAGCCTTTAATCACAATCCCGGCTTCTGAAATTTACATTTTCTTCTTTTGCAGGACACGCAAGTCCATTCAATCCAATCAAGCTGTACCAAAATTCACTCCAATTATGAAACTGTTTGAAAAGAGGAACTTGGTGTGGAAACTTGGGCTTAAATTATTCAGCAAACGTTTGTAATGAGAAGTCCAATCTTCTTTAATCAACTTCCCAAAGCACAATGTTTTTAGATTAATTCCTAGCTAGTAATCTATCTAGCCGACTATTGAAAGTTGGACTTTATACACTAAGAGTCCACGACAAGGAATTTTTTTGCCTTCTAGAAATCAAATCTAATCAAGAACCCTGTTATTATTTTTTATGTTGTATTTTGACAAGTTTGTTCCATAGTCAAAGAAGGATGTAGCATTGCTCATTTTATTCAAAGTATTGCCCCAATTCAAGGACATGAATATCTTTGTTGTCCACAATTAAATATTGATAATATCATTAGCATAAGGGATTTTCTGCCACATACCTTCATGTTTTTATTGAATTCTCTGCAGTTCATTTCTTTGTTTATGCACACTGCAACCTATAATCTATATTTTTATTGTTGAACTTCAATATCCTATGGCTTTTGTTTTTGTTTTTTCGTTTCCTGACTGGTTTATAACCTAATTACCTAAAACGAAGGCCCAGGGCACTACCACCATCCAAACCAGCAAAGCAAGGCATTAATGGGTTTGCAATTTAATAGAAAAAATTTGGTCCTTCCTTATTTCTATTGGATCAAATTGGGTTGGGATGAATATATTGAAATAAAATTTCTTCTGATAGCATTCGCATCCGTTAGAAATGGTGAATTTAATCCCATGAGGCCCAAACTCTCAATCACCTATATATCAATAAAGCTATGTTTCTTGCTGCACACAAGGAGATCCTTAGAGATATTACAAGTGCTACAAGACCTTATTAATGCTGCAATGGTTTAATGAACAGCATGCTTATAATGGAGAAGAGAGACAAGAGAGAAGAGGGGAAAGACAGACGAAATATAGATCATATTTGATATTTTTCTTTTCTAGTTGAATATAGACATGTAAATGTGACTAAATCCATATACTTAATATGCTTAGACTTTTAATAAAGAGATGTCTTTACATGTTATATTAACTTTTCGATTAGAACCTTCCCAAGTTGTTATCTCTCAATACATACTTTGTCCAGCAGAGTAAGATTCGTTGTTTATTATATAGTTCAATACACAATAGGAGGAAAAAAAAATTAACACGATCAATGATTTATCTCCCAAAAAAATGACCATGGTGATTTATCTTCCTAACACACCCTCCTTCCAAAGAAAGTTTTTATTATATTATTTAAAACACAATAGAAAAGGAAAAAAAGAAAAAGAAAAAGAAAAAGAACATGGTGATCATAGCTACATGTGTAGGCAATATGACACTGTTATTTTGCACTGATATTGCTCACGTTTAAACTTATTCATTTTTTTCAATCCTAGGTAATAAACAATACAAAATAATAAGGAAAAAACAATAGCTCACGTTTAAACTAAAACATGCATTTTCAATCCTTACAAAATAATAAGGAAAAAACAAACATCTTTTCTATCATTCAGTCTTGCCGGATTACTCAGAAGCTTGACCAATCTCCCATGTAATCAGCAATTTATATACAGCTCCACATAACTTGAAAATTCACTTGCATGTAGATTGTAGACCGACTTAATTACCTGTTGTGCAAGGGGTCAGGACAAGAAGGAACTGTTCTCTCGACTGTTGCAAAAGAGCTTTCAACTTCATTTTTAGAGCTTCCACTACTAGAAACTTGAGGGTTCTTTAAACTATCCTCCTCTTTTAGATATCTAGCTCCCAAAACTCGATTGTGAAAAGCTGAAATACTTAAAAAAATCAGCAAGAGACACACAACTTGACTCCTTGAGACAGACATGGCTTCCCTATATATTTCAAGAAAATTATTTCCTTTTCTTTCTTTCTTTGTCCCTCTTTAGCTTTCTCTTTGAGCCAAAGATGGAGAAGAAACAAAGAGTTGTGAGAGAAAGAGAGAGAAGCTGCACTTGTGGTGCAAGTTTGTTTTGGTTTTAAAGGGGAAAGAGTGAGTGAAGGGTATTTAGATGGGGAGTGCAATTGTGAAGAGGAAAAGATTTGGTCAAATTCCCTAGCATGGACAACTAGGGAGTGATGGGTTGAGTTCTTATTGCGGTAGAGGTGTCCCACACCTTTTCATGTAAAGAACCCATTGTTTTGGACTTGCTTTAACATCTTCCATTGCAAAATATAATAATAACAACAATACTAGCAATAATAATAACAATACCAATATACCATTCCCCTACATAAAAATTGATGGCATATCTCACTAGCTTGAGGTGATGGTTTTCCCCACAGAATATGAGGTATTAGTTACCTGCAATCGTTTCATAAGGTAACACCTTGTCTTATATACAGACAAGCTTACACATCACAAGTAAACAGAAATTTACAGAACTTTGGGTAGTGCATGGATAATGAATGTGTTTAAATTTCCACACCAACCAGTCCTTTCAAGTCTCAGACTATGCCAGACAATAATATTCATATTCAATGAATTGTCAATAATCTAAAGCAAGTGAACCTCAAGTATTTTCTCCACAAGAGCCTCAATTTCAGGATCTTTATTTTGACTCTTCCTTTAGTTGTTATTGGTTTCTTCATATCTTTCTTCTAAAGTCTAAATTGCTAAAGTCCATGCTAATGCAGTTCTCTAGGGCTATTTGTACTTCTTTCTGTTTTTTAATATGGTTTCATTTGTTAATTATGTTTTTATTTCACAAACTACGGTGCTTGCCTTTTGAAGTAACAACACATTTTCAGTAAAAGGTATCTTTAGCATTGGTTTTGTTGGGGTTTAGGTTTCGTTTATTATATATTTTGCAGTGTTTTGTTTTTTGCTTTGGACTAGCTTATGGCAGCTCTAACACGTTGGTCTACTGGTCTCCTTTCTTTAATCTTAGTGTTGGAATTTGTCTACTTAATCTTTATCTTTTGTTTCACCAAATCTCTCTTTCTCTCACAAACACACACATTGGCTGTGATTAAGTCTTTCTTTTCATTTTATTTTAAATATTGTGACCATCAAGAGAAATCTCCACAATGCGTCACCATTCCAAATTTTTTGCTAAAATATGTACCATTTTGCATAGAGCATTGAATGGTCAAGTGTCACATTGGCTCCTAAGTCATGGGTTCAACCATTCAAGGATGAGCAGACAAGAAAATCGGATTTTAGGCTGAGAAAATTATTTCACTAACCACTACTAGAAGTTAGTTGAAGGCTTTGTAAAGTTGGGTTTCAATTTTTTAGTAACATAATGTAGGTGTTTCATAAATAATGCCAAAAGACTAAGCCACTTAATTGACACCTACCTTCTTCTCAAAAAAAAAAAATAATTGACACTAACCAATGTATATGATTCAGAAACAGACTAATAAAAGTCTGAAACTCTAAATAGAAACTAGTTCCAAATTTAGAAATTTTGTGTCAGCATCCATTGATCTGAATCTTCTTCTTGAAATTTAAATGAATCAAATAATCAGGCATTTTGGAGTGGATATCATCAAGAATGGGAAGAAAGTAACATCAAATAAAATTTAAGATAATGTCTGCCTTGATAACCCTTATATTGGACAAGTTGCATCCAATTAAATCAAGTCATCTGGACATGATCACAAAACATAATGATAATCCATGCCGTCAGATAAAAATAGAGTGGTAGTTCTAATTGGCACTGAAGTTAAAAGAAATAATTGCAGTAGATCATGGATGGAATTAAAATTTAAAAAAAAAAAAAATTATGTTAGTAATACCATGGGCTTTTTTTTTTTTTTTTTGAAAGCAATACCATGGGCTTTTTAAAATTTTAATTGTTAATTGTCATATATTAACATTTTATTTTATCATGTCACAAGTACTTAAATAAATGCTAAAATTAGGTTAATTTACTAATTTGGTCCTTCAACTATTAGATAAAATTGTTTCTCAAAAAAAAAAAAAAAGTATTAGATAAAATTCAATTTAATCCTTCAACTACTAGCTGTGTATTTAGTCCCTCAAATATTCTTTCTAAAAGAAAAAAAAAAAAAAGTTCAACTACTAATTTTGTCAATTTAGACATTCAACATTTAAAATCAAGTTAATTTCATATCCCCTTTATTAATTTTTAATGGACTTTACTGATATATAACTAAAATATGCATTAACATGTTATTATAGAAAGTGTAAAATTTTGAAATCAAGTCAATTTTAAATATTAATTCTATTAAATTTTAAATAGAGAAGAGATCTAAGAATGAAATTGACTTGATTTTGAAAGTTGACAAGCTAAATTCAGTTAAATATCACAATTGATAGTTAAGGGACTAAATTGAACTTTGTCCAATAGTTGGAGGATCAAATTAGTAATTTAACCTTAAAATGATGATAATTCTTACATATTTAAATATTGATAATGTGGCAAAATTTAGACCATTTATTTAACAATGTATTTTTTTATTTTTTTTAGGAATTTTATGGTAGAATAATATTAAAAGTTCTAGAGTATCTTAATGAATCATGTGATTTAATATACGTAAATAGTTTTATAAATTGCCACATAATGGTTAAAAGGAATTCCTCCAAACCAACTTTGTCCTAAATAATTACCAAGTAGATAAATTAAAGAAACATTTCTCCTAATGTGCAGCGCTTCAATTTTTTTTTTTTTTTTTAATAATTTTACACTACCTTTGTATCTCTATTTTTTTGGTATGAATCTACATCTTTGAGTTTGCTATTCTACTATGAATATTCCATTAAAATTTAATATTAGAATTCCAACTTAGGAGAGGGGGGGGGGGGGGGGGGAAGTGTGAAGGAGCTAGTAGGATGGCTATATATCTTTCCATTGATTTTTTCCTTTTGATCAAGGGGGAAAAAGAAAACATTGAACTGAAATCCTTTGTATTTTGAAGTCAATGCTATAACTACAGTCTGTTTAACTGGATGGAGTTAAGAACACTAGCCAGGAAAATGTTAGGCTACTGTTTTTGACAAAGCTTTTAACTTGATGATTAAAGTTGACAGTGTTAGCATGACTAACAGGCTATGGCAAATTAGTCCAGTCTGCCCCAGCATGTTAATCATCATAATATATGGACTTAAGGTCCCAATGGAAGATAACAAATCCACATGTAGACTTAGTGTGGCTAGCATGTTGACTTATTTAGTGTGGGTTGGTAAAGATTCCATCACTCATGACTTGTAAAAAGGTATCACCCTATGATATGATCCTAAAAAATTTAGGTTAAGATGCAAGTTGCATTCTTTAAATTTGATTGAAATTTATATTAGTCTTCTAATTTTACTTTCGCTCAATTGAATCTTCTAAATTTCAAATTTATTCAATTTAGATCTTTCATCTTGTTCCATTAAAAATTTTCCATTAATTATTAAATTAACTAATAAAAAATAATTTAAAAAAAAAAAAAATCTCACATAAAAATATGTATAAAATATTTTTTGTGTGAGAAAAGTATTTTTTTTAATGGAAATTTTTAACAAAATTAGATAAAAGCTTTGAATTGAATTAATTTGAAACTTAAAAAATTCAATTGAATGAAAGTAAAGATAAAGAGCTAAAATAATTAGAGGGTGCAAATTGCATTTTAACCAAAATTCTATCATGGATTACCTGTAAAGAGGCCCTCAATATATCATCCTAGATTAGTCAATGATGATGTATCAAATAATGAATCAATGATAATTTAAAACTTGTACAGAGTAATCATTTCTCTCACCCTTGGACAATGACTTTTTTTTTTTTTTTAACTTGTAAAATGGAATGTGGAAAAAAAGGGGCAAAGATCTTCTATTAAAAAGTAATATTTCTAAATATCTTTCTGATAGCATCCGCAGCAACACATCCATTTCCTCAAGTGGAGTGACTGTCATAAATAAGAACATGACAGAACACATGATCAATAGGAAAATATGAAATTTCATCTCAGAATGAAACTCAACAAATAATTATACACGTAAGTTTAATCAATATTTGCAGAAAATTTATTCCCGCGATACATTATTTCTCAGTTGAAAATTTCCTCTGCAAGGATTGGCATTTCTTTCATGTAACATGCATGCCTTACCATTATTGCTCTTTAACTTAAGGAGGAATTCTTTGTTACAAAAAATAATAAGAAGTTTCTACCCAGGAAATTGAGCCAGCTCTATGAAGTCAAAGTCATCTGTTCCAATGAAACCAAATAAAAACTCACCCTATACATTGGATTTATGCAAATCCCCTTCCATATGCTACCATCAAGCATTTTTTAATCCACCCCTTGAGAGCAATAAGAACCTTCTGGTGGCAAGTATAAGAACCCAAGTGGATGCAGTGATTTTCTCTTTGATCATCAAAAGCAGTGCCGAGCTCAGAACAGTCTTCAAGATCTGAGCGTGCAATCCCTTGAAAAAGCCTGGTACCCCTTCACTTTTCCATATAGCACGAATAACTCCTGGCACAGTTTTGCGGGATTTTTTCTGAGCTCTCTCAGTTTCATTATCGTTTGCGTCCACAGCTTGGATCATGACCTTACACCTGTATGAAGTTAAAATATGAAATGGTTATAAACATTATGCTTAACATGTAACAGTGCAACAGAGAAGACATGCATTCTTTTGATAAGTAAAAGATTGAGAGCAAATTATCCACCTGATTGCAGGATATGTCAGAATTGTGGCAATTGTCTTTGAAATTGCACCTAATGCAAAGGCGAGGAGGCAGAAAGGGCTTCTGGTGATGAACCATTCCCTGCTTTATCCTGTTTTTTCTTCAGGAGTCTGTTTTTCAATTGATCAAATACTGTAAACTGCAGCATATAAACATTTAAGTCTAAGCCTGGTTTATTCTATCAAATCAACTATATAAGATAGCTCACAAATAGGCACTGCAACTTGGAGTGAAGGATTTGAGATGGAGATGATACAATCTACCATTTATACCTGAATTGCAGGGTTTGAGGTCAGCAGAAGAGAGATGCCAAGCCCATCAAATGCGTCAGTCCATTTTCCCTCTGTAAGGGTCTTCCAGAGCCCTTTGGATTTCCCAAAGGCACTTGTCTGCATCCTTGAGGAAGCTGTGTCAAGGGGCTGCACAGTAGTAAACCAGATCGCCTAACATTAATCTTCAAGCTTTCTGCATGTTTTAGGCGTGAAAATGGAGCATATATGAAAAATTAATGCAAAATCATAGAGAGGAAGAATAAATGTTTCCCTGCATAACAAATTGCAGTTCAAATTTTCTATTTTCCAAATATGATGTATAAATACTATGCAAAATTTGAAACTAACACTAGAAATATAGTGCTATGCCCACATGTCAACAGTTCATACTTTTTATAGCATAGAATGGTAGTTTCAAAAGCCATTAGTTTTTACAGAAATACTTTCTCAACCAGAATCAGGGACAGATGCCCTCACAACAGCTCACCTGTGTCAAAATGGCAGTGCATGCTCCAGCAGCAGCAGCAAGAACTAAGTTTTCTTTTGTTCCGATTCTTTTGGCACCACTCTTTTCTAGATATAATCTTTTGAAGTAGCTGTACCCATAAAAATAGACAAACTGTGAAATGAAGGATTGCAGGTTTTTTGTACCTAGGCCCTGGTAAAGCGAAAGAAACTGGCGATTTTGAATTGCTTCCCAAAAGACATCTGAGAGGTTCCTGCATAAGCCAGAAAAAGTTAATTCAAGTAAACTTTACACCTTGTCTAAAAAGCTGACTTCTGACTAANAACAGAGGCAAATTAAAACACACACATTCAGAGGCTGTATATAATTATAAACAACAAAAATCAAACAGATTATAAAAATAAATAAATAAATAAACTTTACCCAAATACAGAATTACAAAACCATGATCACATAAAAAATAGACAGACCCAGATCGAGAAAAGGACAAATTATGGTTTAAAAAGAGAGAAAGATTGAAACTTTGTGAAAAAGAAGAGATGGGTAACCTATATTTTTGCTGGCCATGGGCTCTGACCTCGGCTTGGTACTTGGTCTTACAGGTGTCAAGTGGGTAAAGGATTGTGGTGCTGACGAGGGATCCTATAGCCCCTGAAGTTGCCTCTGATATGGATTCGAGATCAAGACCCATCTCCAATATTCAAGGTTCCAAAATATACTCAAAGATCAAATATACTTTATGGCACCTTTTGGTATTTTATATATTTGTAGAGAGAGAGAGAGACAAAGAGTTGGTAAGTGTAAACTTTTATTGAGGAAGGAAGCTGGAATAGGAAAAACGATGTGAATTTGGCAATGTGATGTGTGAGTGTTGTTTGTACGAAGGAAAGTGACGGAGACTCGGAGAGACTAACGGTGTGGCGCTTTCTTGGGAATTGAAAAACGTGATTGGTCGGAGAAAGACTCATACGTTATTTGATCTTATTGATACAAGAATATTTCAAATTGTACACTGATTCTGTCACTGCATTATTCATGCTAAAATGCAGAGACGTGTTAAAATTGGCGTGTTACTAATTACGACAAATAATAATTTTTTTTTTTTTTTTGAGAAACGACAAATAATTTTTAAACACTTGTTATCTTGTTGAAACGAGTCAAAAGAAACTTCATCTTAGGGTAAAAATTGTAGTATCTGTAGTCTTTTATTTTTTATCTTTATCTGGTTTTCTTTTTTGGGTCTTTATGAATACCCACAATGATGGCTTAATTAAAAAAAAAAGTCAAAGTCAAAGTCAAAAGAAAATTTAATTAGATTTTAAATTAGATTTCAATTATTATCTAATTTTATATCTTATATAAATTTTTATTTTATTATTTTTATTCTGGGTGAGTTACGAAGTGTCTAATATAAATAAATCATCAAAAACCCAATAAAAAAAGAAGAAGAAGAAGAGTAAATTTATGTATATATCTATGGTTTAAAAATGTATTACTCTTATTGTATATATAATTTGAACTCATATATGTGTAATTATAATTGTTTTTTAATTGTACTGTATATATACACAAGTTATATACTAGTAGATTTAAAGTGTGTGTTGTAATTCCGAAGGCTTTTAAATTTCATCAACTATACTATTAGTTCACGGAGTTTTTAGGGATGTCTCATAGGTAAGGTTGATACATCAATTCCTTATATATAAAGGGACAAGATCAAGTTATACTTGATGTGTAGCTTGAATCAATATTTCATTACCTAATAATTTTTATTAGATTAATATTAAAAAAATCTCATATTTGGATTGCATGTTCCTTAAATTCTTAATGTGGATGTCAAATTTCATGTCAATCCATTGTTATTATTATTCAACCTATAAATTTATATTTTTTATGCATAATTTGTGATACAAAACCTTATATTTTATATATAAGATAGTTATCAATTTCTAATTATCTTGATATTTTAAAATTATGGAGATTATAAGAAGAAAACGTATTCTAACAAAGGATTTTTTAAATTTTGCATTCAATTAAAAAAATATTGAATGATATAAGTATATAACATTAGTTGAAGTTATATTAAATGTAACTTAAACCTAACATATATATATATATATATCAAATTTTGCATCCAATTACAAATGTAAATCATTTGTTTTCAAAGAGACACCAAAACTCTCTCTCCCAAAAAAAAAAAAAAAGGGAAACAAAACAAACTAATGATAATAAATGATCATAAATTCAAGATGCCCCTTGACCTCTTTGCAACGCCAATCAGGACTAATCAAACTTTACCGACACTCGGTTCTCAAAAAAATACTTTACACACTTTCCGCAACTCGTTATTTCACCAATTGGTTATCAAACACTATTTGGTTTCTGTGCAACCAGAAAGATCAAAGCTACAAATAGACTATTATTCTCTGCGATAAATCAAAAAGGATGTGATCCTTCTAAATTTGATTTCGTGTGAGAGTTTGTAAACAGTTAGGAACTTTCGGTAGTCAAACTAATTTGATTATTTGGAATAAATAATTTTGTACAATCTCTCCCAAAAAAAAAAAAGGGGAAACAAAACAAACTAATGATAATAAATGATCATAAATTCAAGATGCCCCTTGACCTCTTTGCAACGCCAATCAGGACTAATCAAACTTTACCGACACTCGGTTCTCAAAAAAAATACTTTACCGATACTTTCCGCAACTCGTTATTTCACCAATTGGTTATCAAACACTATTTGGTTTCTGTGCAACCAGAAACATCAAAGCTACAAATAGACTATTATTCTCCGCGATAAATCAAAAAGGATGTGATCCTTCTAAATTTGATTTCGTGTGAGAGTTTGTAAACAGTTAGGAACTTTCGGTAGTCAAACTAATTTGATTATTTGGAATAAATAATTTTGTACAATATTTTTTGCTTACATCAATCTAACAGCAATTCAATTTAAATTATGATGCATACGTATAGGCAAGATTGACCAGCAACTAGAGTCCAACAGTGGTCGAAGTTGCAAAACCAAGGTCTTGGAGGGGATTTCCTAATCCAAATTTGTTTGTTCAACACTTCAACGTAGATACAATTTAGTGGCTATCATTATCAACATCTTCTATCAAATTTGTCCTGAGTGTTTTTCATTTGGTATAACTTATTTTTATTGTTTTGTTTTCTTAAACAATATGTAGGATAAATTACAGTTATATCTAAAAGAATTGATTTTCTTTTAAATAGTTTTAAAAGTTATATTAACACACGTGTGTGTATAACTTCACAAAAATTACATATTTTTTAACCGTTGATTTCATAGTATCTAACGGTGAGAAATAGACAATTTTTCATGTAATTAATATTTTAAATTTTAATTAATGAGATAATTGTCTCCACATTATTTTATTCTTATTTTCCACAATTCCACACATTCTCTCCCTTCTAACCCAAAAAACCTTACAATTTTTCTCTCTAAGTTTACCTCCTCTTCCAGGGCTCCTTCCTTTCTGTTGATCCTGTTGACAGCAAGGCTCTTGGGCTATAAAACCAACCATGTTTATGAAGTTCTTGTTCTTAGTATATATCCTATTAAGAGTTGAGATGTCATATCTTTAAGCTTGCACAGATGTCTTCTCAGAAAAAGATTTAAAATTTCTTTTAAAAAAAAAAACCTGCACAAACAGACGAACCTCAACAAGTTGAAGTAAAAGTTTCTCACCCCTGCTCCCATGAACATGGAACCAAAAATTTCTCTCTCTTCTTTTTCCATCACTCATGTGATTGCAGTCCCTAAATATTGATTGCTTTACACATCAATTTGCTTAATTAATAGTAGTATCTTTTTTCAATTTTTAAGAATGATTTGGAGAATAACGAGGTGTAAAGCAATCAATTCAATTTTATGTCTTCTATTAACGACCTAAATCAGCCAAACTTGGGTTTTTAGAATTGATTGCAGAAGTAATCCAAAGAACTTTTTTTTTTTTGTATATTGCAAAACTTGATTTATTGAAAAATCTTTTGTTTGTTGCAAAATGTGGCACCTTGTTTGTGAAATTTTATGGTTAGTTTGAATGGAGGGGGGAAAGGGAAGTAGATCTTGATACAACATTACTACACTAGATCTTGATACATTGATGGTTCAACCGACAAATATATATATATATATATATTTTTTTTGATAGGTCAACCAACAAATATTGTGATAATATGTTTGCACTATTGATACTTTGAGATGACAGTCTCTTTTTATATGTAATAGGCAACTTGGTAAGTAAGAGATGGGACAAGCTCAATGGTGCAACTAGCTCACCACAAAAAAAAAATAAAACTAATTAGGATAACGTTACTTACCTCAACTAGCTCACCACAAAAAAAAATTTCTCCCTAACACTTCCTCTAAAATCTTCAGATATCCCCTAAAACATTTTTTCAGATACCATTTACTCAATAATCAAATAATTTAAGAAAAACTTATAACAGTACCCAATCAAAAGAAAAACTGCTAAAAATATCAAATAATTTCTCATTATTAACTCTCCTCATAAAGGACAAAAATAGCATCACAGGGGACTTATCCTATATTTTAGAACCATCATTAATTTATATGTAAAAATTCTGTCTCTTCACCAAGCCTAACAAATAGTCCACTGTTTCTCACACCAAAAATCCACGATCATAATTTTTTTTTTTTTTGGGTATTAAAATTTAAAAATAGTATTTTTCAAATTAAATTCTCCTCTAGAATAATCTAAAAAAAGGCTAAATAACCATATTGCTTATATAATAAGACATTTCTTCTTCTTCTTTTGAAGAAACCAAATATGAATAATAATCACTAGAAGTGAAAGTTTCATTTTCAAATATAGAGGTTTTTGACATTTTCAAAAACCTTAAAAGAAGTTAGTGCAATCTATTATTAAAAAATAAAATTCCAACAGTAGACTATCCACAATTTCACAAAAGAACTAGGGAGCTATAATTGCTATTTTCACATTCTCTGGTTTACAAATATGCAATAGTGTGCTAGAGAAAGCTTTCTAGTTATTAAATTTTCATAACCACCCAGCTCTTTGCCTTGCGAGCTACGCCAACCAAATAGAAACATATATTCATTTCAAAAATTTCCTCCTCCTTCAATTCCATTCCCCGAAGCAAATTCTCATGGCTTTGCCGATCATTTCAAATCTTCATATCAACATCGACCACTACATCATTTATATCTTTAACTGATGATAAATACTAAATGAGAAATGTTAACCAATACTTTTAGAGTATTGGTTTAGAAGCTATTTTTAGAAATATTTTATGAGAATGATAAAACAATAAATATTGTTAACGGCTTTTTATATTTCCTATAAAAGTAATGTCAAAATTTTCCTATTATCGTTTATTAATAATTGTCTTAAGGGCATCTGTTAATATGACCCTATTAATACTATACATAAGAGAGTATTTATAAAGAGAACTTAGTCTAAGAAAATGTTATTTTCAGAGGTTTTAAAGTTTAAGCAAGGTTTCCGTATAATACTCAAGTACACTAAATACAAGTCAAACCCTAGTTTTTGGGTGCTTTTCAAATAGAACATAAGCAGAATGCAGAGATGCCAACTTGGGAGGACAAAGAATTGCAAAAACTGTGATCAGTTGTAATTAAACCAACCTTAATACCTTATGCTGCACTGGGTTTCAACATACTGCTGATTTGAATCAATCAAATGTAGCCGACATAAAAAGTATAAAAATCTTGTGCTGCACTGAATTTAATATTTTTAAATGTTTTTTAACATAATTAAAGTTAAGCTCTAAATTGTCCTTAACCAATTTAAAAGATCCAGCTTGTTCTTAAAAGGCTCATGTGTTGAGCCCATTTAGAATAGTATTGGGCTTGACTTGGTTTTGACTGCGAGCCCAAACTCAAGTTACTTGGATCGTACCATAAAAAAATAGATTAAAATAAAAACAGAAATCTCGCCATTTAATGGGCTCTAGGCCGTAGTGTTAATTTTCTTGTTTCATCAACCTGGAGCTTTATGGCAAGGAGTCTTGTGTTTAAAATATGGTCTAAAAATGCTTTAGATATATATATATATATATATTTTAATAACCCTAGTTTTCAAAAAAAAAAAAAAAATAGTTTGATAATCCTAGCAAGTGTTGATTAGGAAAGCCAACCCAAAATAAAGAAAAACTAACTCAATAGTTTAAAACTTGGACCAAAACAAAGGGAAAAATTAGTTTTAGGCTGGGTAGAAAAAGCCTAAAATTTGAAAAATATACCAACTTCAAATCATTCAAACCGCATCTTATACACCGCATTACATATGTAACTGTAAAAATGAGGTGTGGTGCGGTTATGGTTTTGCCTAAACTTTAAATCGCATCACATCACACCACACTGCACAAGTAACCGCAAAAATAATGTGTGGTGCAGTTATAATTTTAGCTAAACCACACCGCAAAGTTAGTACTAAAAATAACCCAAAACTGCACCACACTAATGCATATATGCCACCTTGAAAGGACAAAGAATTGCAAAAAATGTGAACAGTTGTAATTAAATCAACCTTTATACATTGTGCTCCACTGGGTTTCAACATACTGCTGATTTTTTTTTTGTTTGAGAATCAACGTACTGCAGATTTGAATCAATCAATGTAGCCGACATAAAAAGTATAAAAATCTTGTGCTGCACTGACCACTGAATTTAATATTTTTAAATGTTTTTTAACATAATAAAAGTTAAGCTCCAAATTGTCCTTAACCAATTTAAAAGATCCAGCTTGTTCTTAAAAGGCTCATGTGTTGAGCCCATTTAGAATAGTATTGGGCTTGACTTGGTTTTGACTGCGAGCCCAAACTCAAGTTACTTGGATCGTACCATAAAAAAATAGATTAAAATAAAAACAGAAATCTCGCCATTTAATGGGCTCTAGGCCGTAGTGTTAATTTTCTTGTTTCATCAACCTGGAGCTTTATGGCAAGGAGTCTTGTGTTTAAAATATGGTCTAAAAATGCTTTAGATATATATATATATATATATATATTTTTTATCCTTGAAATCCCGAGTTATATATATTTTATGGATAGATGAGATTTGAATTTGAATCTCAAATCTTATTAGATGATAAAAAAAAGTTACCAATTGAATTAATAAAAACCCACAAAATCTTAACTTTAAATCTTAGCAAAATATGTAAAAAATTTTAAGATTTATTTATTTACATTATTATTATTTTAAAAATATACCCGTACTTTACACATTAAACAAAATAAATGAGTAAAAAAGTTTTATTCAAGATACAATGTAAATTGCTTGTGTGGGGGGAGAAAAACCCAGCCCAACTTATTGGGCCCAAGGCCCTGAATGAGGAACACTCTTCATCCGAGGAGATGAGGCCTTCAGTCGGAAGCCCACACCAATGGGGGATGCCTGGAGATGAGCACGTATACCATCCGAGGAGATGCTCATATGACCGAGTAGTCATGCGTCCTCGGATCCGAAGAGGTTTGATCAAGCACGAGTATGGGAGGTTCAAGTGATCTATTTGACAAGTGTCAAGAGGGAGAGGAACCTCGGACACACATAAAGATAACGGCAACAGAGAAATATCAAGGAGGCATACTTCAACCACCACATTTAATGCACTTCATTGGACTTATATTTCTCAACTAGTTTGGCACATTGTACATTACACCAGTCAAAGTATGTGTGAGTGCTGATGTGGCTGGATCCAGATCTTACATGTGGGCTAGCTATGAAGAAAGGAAGGAGAAAGTTGGCTGAGGGAGAGCATCTCTAGCTCATGCCAACAGCGTGACCATCTTAGGGAAGGGTGAGAAATACACCTGGCATGGACACTCAACACTAGCGTAAAAGGGAGATAACGACCCCCTATGGTTAGATGGTATAGAACACCTCTTATTGGTTGAGTTTGTGTTGGACCACTGCTGATGACACTTGCATCACTTCTAGCCTCCCTGATGTCCCTTTCCTTATCTATGGCTTACTCCCCACGTTGTAGCAAAGCCGCCCTCCATCCCACTACCCTGACATTGGCGTGTCTTCTTTCTCCTCCAGTTGTAGTATAGTACAATAGTTGTATTAGGGTTTGAAATTGGGGAATCATGGCTTGACACCTATCCTTATGTACTTGGGAACATTCATCGTACTATAAAAGGAACATGTTGCTGAGCAATTAGGGAAAGAACCTAGAAAGATAGAGAGAAAAAGGCAGAAGTTTGGGTAGGGAAGTGAGGTAAAAAGAAAGACTTTCTTTGAGAAGAACATTACCATTGTATAAAACCCTTAACTTTCACATATTAGAGAGCTCTATGAGTGAGGGACATTCTTTCCTTTGCTCGCTCGTGGTTTTCATCCCTTCCAAAGGGTTTTCCATGTACTTTCCATGCCTTCTTTGTTTTCCTTGCTTTGCTTTTACATTTCTCTAGACATTAAAGCGATAAAGTTCCCATTTTTATTGTCCTTGAGCTTTTTCACTTAAATGTACTATTAGATCCATAGCTCATTTTTCCTTTACAAGCTTGTTAGTCTAATTTGCACGTACACACATTTACATTATTGTAACTTGTATTAGTGTTGTGGTGCTCTTAATTTCCATTTGGATAAAAATTGTTACACACATTTTTTTAAAACTGCAATCATGTCTTCAACTCATTATTTTAGCTCAAAAAATGTATGCGTAATAGTGTGTGTATGTAACAAAGCATTTCCCAATTCTTGTTATATTAGTGTCGTTTTAATTTTTTTTCTTTATTCTTTTTTGGGTTTTGTAATATAATTGTGTTTTCATGATATAAAGACAATCTTTTCGATGAAAGTGGCTTGCTTGATGTACTGAGTTTGGAACTGTTATAGTTGGAGCAAGTGATCAGGATAGGTCACAAACTGGATAAAGTGGTAGAGTAAGAGTTGGTCAACATTTTGAAGCGGTAGAGTTTTTTCCTCCAGCGAGAAATGGAGAAGAGGTGGGTGAGTTTATACCTTTTCAAAACAAGATAAACTCAAATGAAGGATTACAAGAGAAGGTTAAGGAGCCAGTTTTGCAATAGCCAATTGATAGCTTGGAGGAAATCAATAATATAATTGAAATAAAAAAAATTTTATAAACAATATTAAGTAGCATAAGGAAAATAAAACCAATTAGGATAATGTTACTTACCTCAACTAGCTCACCACAAAAAAATTTCTCCCTAACACTTCCTCTAAAATCTTCAGATATCCCCTAAAACATTTTTTTAGATACCATTTACTCAATAATCAAATAATTTAAGAAAAACTTATAACAGTACCCAGTCAGAAGAAAAACTGCTAAAATATCCAATAATTTCGCATTATTAACTCTCCTCATAAAGGACAAAAATAGCATCACAGGGGACTTATCCTATATTTCAGAACCATCATTAATTTATATGTAAAAATTCTGTCTCCTCACCAAGCCTAACAAATAGTCCACTGTTTCTCACACCAAAAATCCATGGTCATAATTTTTTCTTTTTGGGTATTAAAATTTTAAAATAGTATTTTTCAAATTAAATTCTCCTCTAGAATAATCTAAAAAAAAGGCTAAATAACCATATTGATTATATAATAAGAAATTTATTCCTCTTCTTTTGAAGAAACCAAATATGAATAATAATCACTAGAGGTGAAAGTTTCATTTTCAAATATAGAAGGAGGTTTTTGACATTTCCAAAAACCTTAAAAGAAGTTAGTGTAATTTATTATTAAAAAATAAAATTCCAACAATAGACTATCCACAATTTCACAAAAGAACTAGGGAGCAAATTGCTATTTTCACATTCTCTGGTTTACAAATATGCAATAGTGTGCTAGAGAAAGCCTTCTAGTTATTAAATTTTCACAACCACCCAGCTCTTTGCGTTGTGAGCTACGCCAACCAAATAGAAACATATATTCATTTCAAAAATTTCCTCCTCCTTCAATTCCATTCCCTGAAGCAAATTCTCATGGCTTCGCCGATCATTTCAAATCTTCGTATGGATCATCAACATCGACCACTACATCATTAATATCTTTAACTGGTGATAAATACTAAATGAGAAATGATAACCAATACTTTTAGAGTATTGGTTTAGAAGCTATTTTTAGAAATATTTTATGAGAATGATAAAACAATAAATATTATTAACAGCTTTTTATATTTCCTATAAAAGTAATGTCAAAATTTTCCTATTCTCATTTATTAATAATTGTCCTAAGGGCATCCGTTAATATGACTCTATTAATACTATACAAAAGAGAGTATCTATAAAGAGAACTTAGTCTAAGAAAATATTATTTTCAGAGGTTTTAAAGTTTAAGTAAGGTTTCCGTCTAATACTCAAGTACACTAAATACAAGTCAAACCCTAGTTTTTGGGTGCTTTTCAAATAGCAGAATGCAGAGGTGCCAACTTGGGAGGACAAAGAATTGCAAAAATTGTGATCAGTTGTAATTAAACCAACCTTAATACCTTATGCTGCACTGGGTTTCAACATACTGCTGATTTGAATCAATCAAATGTAGCCGACATAAAAAGTATAAAAATCTTGTGCTGCACTGAATTTAATATTTTAAATGTTTTTTAACATAATAAAAGTTAAGCTCCAAATTGTCCTTAACCAATTTAAAAGATCCAGCTTGTTCTTAAAAGGCTCATGTGTTGAGCCCATTTAGAATAGTATTGGGCTTGACTTGGTTTTGACTGCGAGCCCAAACTCAATTTACATGGATCGTACCATAAAAAATAGATTAAAATAAAAACAGAAATCTCTCGCCATTTAATGGGCTATAGGCCGTAGTGTTAATTTTCTTGTTTCATCAACCTGGAGCTTTATGGCAAGGAGTCTTGTGTTTAAAATATGGTCTAAAAATGCTTTAGATATATATATATATATATATTTTTTTTTTATCCTTGAAATCCCTGCAGCAGAATCGGGATTGCAAGGGAATTGGAGGGGGGGGGGGGGTCGGTAGAGAAGTCAATAGGGAGGGTGACAAATTATGCACTTCAATCTGATGTTGGCTGTACACCTTCAATAATTTCAGGAGAGTTGTGTTCTCTGAAGCGACCAAGGGAGGTGTCTAGTGAAGAATTGGGCCTTGCAGTTGATAGTAGAAAGAAACAAGCTTTAGAAATTAAAATTCAATCGGTGGAGGCTGATGCTCAGCCCCGTCGACAGCCATGAAAATCTTAGCTTGGAACTGCAGGGGGCTTGGGAACCGGCGTGCAGTTCAAGAGCTTGCTGAAATTGTGCAAGCACAAGATCCCATGATTGTGTTTCTTTCAGAAACATGGTCTACTAAGGAGCATATGAGATGGGTAAGAGATCGCATTATGTTTGATGGGTGTTTTACGGTTTCTAATGATGAAAGGGCAGGTTTAGCTCTTTTATGGAAAGCAGGGGCGGATGTGTGGGTGGATAGTTTCTCAAAGTACCACATTGATTCTATTGTGCATGGTGGTTCGGAGAAGGCCTGGAGGTTGACTGGTTTTTATGGGGAGCCCGATACTGGTCATCGGAATGAGGGATGGGATATGCTTCGAATGCTTAGTTCTAAACCAAAGATGCCATGGTGTGTTTTGGGTGACTTTAATGAGGTGCTGGAGGTGCAAGAAAAGAGAGGAGGGGTTCCTCGGGCTCATTACTTGATGCAAAATTTTCGGGATGTGTTGGACCATTGTGGGTTTGTTGATTTGGGGTTTTCTGGTCCAGATTTTACTTGGCATGGTAGGAGAAGGGGGGAGTGGATTTGGGAAAGATTAGATAGGGGCATTGCTAATTATGAGTGGTTGACTCGCTTTCCTACATGGAGAGTGAAGCATTTGAATTGCTTTACATCCGATCACAGGCCACTCCTTCTAGCTTTGGATGGGCATAGAGAATACCAAAAGTGGCGCAGAAAGCCTTTTCGGTTTGAAGTAATGTGGACTTCTGATCCTGAGTGTAAGGAGGTGGTAGCGAGGGCTTGGGATTGTGCCCCTACTGGTTCTCCCATGTTCGTGGCAACCACTAAGCTTAAGAGATGTAAGAAAAGTTTAAAGTCCTGGAGTCGGGTTCATTTTGGTAATGTGAAGCAACAGATAAAACAAGTAAAGGATCGATTATGGCAAGCTGAAGAGGTTTCGACTAGGACTGGGGAGCATGAGGAGGTTATTCGAATGAAGTCGGAGTTGAATGCACTTTATGAAAAAGAGGAGGTGATGTGGCAACAGAGGTTCAGGGTTTAATGGTTGAAGAATGGTGATCAAAATACAAAGTTCTTTCATAGGACTGCCACTCAAAGAAAGAGGAAGAATTTTATTAAGGGGTTGTGTGATGGGAATGGAGTCTGGTAGGAGGATGAAGAGGTTTTCTCAAGTATCATTACTGATTTCTATACTCATTTGTTTACTTCTTCGAATCCACAGGCAATTGATAGGGTGTTGGATGGGGTCGATGCTGTGGTTACGGAGTCTATGAGTGTAGATCTGATGAGGCCTTTTACTAGTGAAGAGGTGGGGATGGCAATCAAGGAAATGGCTCCACTAAAAGCCCTTGGTCCAGATGGTATGCCGCCTTTATTCTACCAAACTTATTGGAGTGATATTGGTATGGATGTTGCTCAAGCAGTTTTATCTTGTTTAAACTCAAGGTTTATTCTTAAATCTATTAACCATACCTTTATTACTTTGATTCCCAAAGTTCCCAACCCTGAGAGGATTTCAGATTTTCGGCCTATAAGTTTGTGTAATGTGATTTATAAGATTATTAGTAAGACGATTGCTAATCGCCTGAAACCTATTCTTAATTCCATTATATCTGAGACTCAGAGCGCATTTATTGCTGATAGATTGATCACTGATAATATTTTAATTGCTTTTGAATCCTTGCATCATATGAAGAATAGTTGTACAGGGAAGAAAGGTTTTATGGCTATGAAATTAGATATGAGCAAGGCATATGATAGGGTGGAATGGGTGTTTCTTGAAAAAAATTCTTCTTTAGATGGGTTTCCCGTGTGCATGGGTAGCTTTGATTATGGAGTGTATTACTACTGTCTCATATTCTATCATGGTGAATGGGGAGCCGAAGGGTATGATAATCCCTTCTCGAGGGTTAAGACAAGGAGATCCTCTTTCTCCTTATTTGTTCCTTTTCTGTGCTGAAGGGTTGAATGCACTCTTACGAGGTGCTGCAGTGAATGGTGAAATTCAAGGTTTCTCACTTTGTCGAAATGGCCTGAAACTAACTCATTTATTCTTTGCACACGATTGCTTGATCTTTTGCAGGTCTACTCTAGATGAGTGCAATAAAATTCAAGAGCTATTAGCCTGTTATGAGTCAGCGTCAGGCCAAGTGATTAACAAGGAAAAGACTACTCTTTGCTTCAGCAGGAATACAGATGAAGTAACTCAGGAAGCCATAAAAGCAGCCCTTGATGTCTTTGCCATTAGGCATTATGAGAAATATTTGGGCTTACCTTCTTTTATGGGAAGGAATAGGAAGGCGTGCTTTACTCAAATAAAAGAAAGAATATGGGGTCGTATGCAAGGTTGGAAGGAAAAGCTGTTGTCTCAAGCTGGGAGGGAGATTATGATAAAGGCAGTAGTCCAATCTATCCCAGTCTACTCAATGAGTGTGTTCAAGCTTCCAGTCAGTCTTTGTAAAGATATTGAAGCCATGGTTCGAAAATTTTGGTGGGGGTCGGGTGATGCTAAGAAGATTCATTGGGTGAAGTGGAGTTCTCTTTGCTCTTCAAAATCAATTGGTGGTATGGGGTTTCGGGATTTTCAGAAGTTTAATAATGCTTTGTTAGCTAAACAGGTGTGGCGTCTTTTTCATAATCGAGACTCCCTTCTTTTTAAAGTTTTTAGTGCAAAGTACTTCCCACAGGGTAATATACTTGAGGCGGAGGTTCATCCTAAATGTTCTTATGCTTGGCGAAGTATTCTTCAAGCACGAGGAGTTATTGAACAAGGGGCTATTTGGAGGGTTGGTGATGGAAAGTTGATTGATGTGTGGAGACATAGGTGGCTACCTAATCTTAATCATAGTAAGATTATCTCTCCTAGAAGTGAGTATCCTGTCCATCGGGTTTGTGATTTGTTCTTCCCTGATACAAGAGTTTGGGACCTGGGTCGTCTTGAGAGGTGTTTAATTCTGTGGGAGGCTGATTTGGTGAGGAGGATTCAGGTATGTGAGGATGGGGCTGAAGATACTCTGATTTGGCCTCTAACTAGTGATGGGGTTTATAGTGTTCGGAGTGCATACCGTATGCTAGTATCTGCTGAGTCTAGTCTTCTGCCAAGTTCATCAGTTTCGGGTAGTAATGGGCTGGTGTGGAAGAAAATTTGGAAGATGCGAGTTCCGAATAAAATTCGGCATTTTATTTGGCGTGCTGCAAAGGACTCTTTGCCTACGAAACAGAACTTACAAGCTCGACATATCCCTGTTGAAGTGGAATGTGATGGTTGTGGTGAGCATACGGAGTCGATTGTGCACTGTTTATGGCTCTGTGATCAGGTGCGGTCAGTTTGGATGTCGCTTCAGGATTTTCGTTCTTTGGCTCATAAGAAGTTTCGGACCTTTTATGAATTACTGGAGGAAGTTTTTACAACTGGGTCGAATAGACAGGTTGCTATGTTCGCTACTGTGGCATGGTGTTTGTGGCAGCGTCGGAATCGGATGAGGGAACGCCAACCATCTTGGAAGCTTCATGAGATGGGTGATCATGCTCAAAGGTTGGTTGATGAATTCTGGAACGCGAATTCTAAGGACCATGGTGCGTCTATTCCTCGTCCTGTGGTCCGCTGGTCTCCTATGCCTGAAGATCTTTTCAAAATAAATTTTGATGCAGCTTTTTTTGAAGAATCGGGTATAGCAAGTATTGGTGTAGTATGTCGAGATCATTCCGGGCAAGCTATTGGGGCTTTGTGTTAGAATTTGGGCAAGGTGCAGTCAGCTGAGATGGCTGAAGCTTTGGCGGCGCGAAGGGCTGTGATTTTTGCAAGGGAGATGAGTTTATTCGACGTAATTGTTGAAGGTGATTGTCTTACTATTATTCAGGCTTTGTTGCGTTGTGGTCCCTGTCCATTGCTGTTTGGCCATATTATTGACGAGACGAAAAGACTTGGTGGAGGACTTCGAAACTGTATGTTCCAACATGTTAGGAGGGATAGGAATAAATTAGTTCATAGTTTAGCTAAAAAAGCAGTTCTATCTGCAGATCTTGAGGTTTGGGTAGAAGACTTACCCGAGGACGTGGAGGTTGTTCTCCAGTCGGATCTTCCTTGAGTTTAGTTTTTTGTTTTTTTTGTAGTTCGCTGTTTCTTTTAATAAAATTTGGATTACCTTGTTCTCAAAAAAAGAAAATCAACCTTTATACATTGTGCTCCACTGGGTTTCAACATACTGCTGATTTTTTTTTTTTTTGTTTGAGAATTAACATACTGCTGATTTGAATCAATCAATGTAGCCGACATAAAAAGTATAAAAATCTTGTGCTGCACTGACCACTGAATTTAATATTTTAAAATGTTTTGGTAACATAATAGAAGTTAAGCTCAAAATTGTCCTAAACCAAATTTAAAAGATCCACCTTGTTCTTAAAAGGCTCATGTGTTGAGCCCATTTAGAATAGTAATGGGCTTGACTTGGTTTTGACTGCGAGCCCAAAATACCTGACTCAATTCACTTGGATCGTACCACAGCAAATAAATAAAAAAACAGAAATCTCACCATTTAATGGGCCATAGGCCGTAGTGTTAATTTTCTTGTTTCATCAGCTTGGAGCTTTATGGTAAAGAGTCTTGTGTTTAAAATATGGTGTAGATAAATTTTTTATTTTATTTTATTTATCCTTGAAATCCCGAGTTATATATATATATATATTTTTTTTTATGGATAGATGAGATTTGAATTTGAATCTCAAATCTTATTAGATGATAAAAAAATGTTACCAATTGAATTAACAAAAATCCACAAAATCTTAAGTTTAAAACTTAGCAAACTATGTAAAGTTTTTTAAGATATCCCATACTTTACACATTAAACAAAATAAGCGAGTAAATTTTTTTTATTCAAGATACAATGTAAATTGCTTGAATAAACTTATTTTTCTTGATTTAATTTATTTCAAAATAAGTGTTTTTTTGAGATGATATATATATATATATATATTTGAAACTTTTTTGAGATGATATTTAAAATAAGTTGAATACACAGTTTATTTATTTGTTCCTTAAAGACTTTTTAAAAAGTTATTCATCAATCAAATACTACATTAGATCAAACAAGATAAGTTTACATATTTAAAAAAAAAAAAATCAAACAAGATAAGGCTTCTTACATCACCTCAACGTTCTGAAATGAATCTAGTACAATATGCACAATTCACCTATCTAGTTGGCAAAAGTGGGGATACATCTCATTCTCATCTCACAATTTAATCACAATCTAAGGCTGTGTTTGTTTGCCGTAAAATATTTTCCGGAAAATAGATATTTTCCGGAAATGGTATTTTCGGGAAAGAAAAATATTTTCTGAGTGTTTGGCTGCATTATGAAAAATTTTCTAGAAAATATTTTCATGTGTTTGGTTGTATACTGAAAATACTATTTTCCTACACTTTCTCACATTTTCTTTGCTATTTTCTCAGTTCCCAAACAAATTTTATAATAGAAATTTCAACGTATAAACTTCAAAAAACAAAAATCACAACAACTCCATTCGATCAAATCCACATTCGGTCAAACTGAGAGAGCGAGGACGAGAGAGTGATCAAAAATGGATGGAAAGGGAGAGATTGGTCATGGGCGATGAGATCGGTCATGGGAAACGACAAGATCGAGCGGAGGCGAGATCGAGCGGCGCGGTGTGATCGGCGCGGTGCTGCAATTGACGGACTGGAGCTCGGGGTTCGCAGGCGACGTCGAAGAGCGTGATGCGATCTCGGTGGGGTGCGATCGGTCTGGGTGGATCGGTCTTCGGTGGGGTGCGATCGGTCTGGGTGCGATCAGTCTCGATCTGGGTCGACGGTCGACGGTCAAAGGTCTGGGTCTGGGTCGAAGATCGGTGGGTCGTGGGTCGACGTCGAGTGGCGGTGGGTCGTGGGTTGACGGCGAGTGGCGGTGGATCGTGGGTCTTTGTGGGTCGCCGGAGTTAGGCTCTGGGTTCGTGGCTCTCTCTGCTCTCTCTCTCTCTCTCTCTCTCTCTCTCTCTCTCATTTTCCGGAAGTAAATTGAAGGTAAAATGAGAACGGAAATGATTTTCTGTAAACAGAGGGTATTTTTGAAGGTCAACGGAAATGATTTTCCGTTTGACCGAATTTTCCTTTACACCCAAACATCCTATTTTACGGAAAATGCTTTCCTAAAATTGTTTTCACCCAAAACAAACGGACCCTAAACCAAAAAAAAAAAAAAACTCATGTACACTTGTCAATAAAACACACATTCACAACAATAACAATGCCAATATTGCCACACTCTCTCATATAAATCACGTAACTCAACTTAGTTGACATTTTTTAGTATTTCCAACGTATCCGTCAAGATTCAAAAAAGAGAGTGGGATAACACTACTTCCATAGTTACATTACATCACTTCCCCCTGCATCCCTCATTCCAACATCTCCAAATCTCAGCCGTCAGATCACATCACAAAATGTCAAAATCACCACACACCAAAAAAAAAAAAAAAAAAAATAGTCTTTGTCTTTGTCTTTCAATGGCGAGAGCTTCAGCTGGAGCGGCTAACCCGTACGGCCGGACCGGTGTGCGTATCGTGGTGGCCGGAGATAGAGGCACCGGCAAATCCAGCTTGATCGTCACCGCCGCCGCCGAGAATTTTCCGGCGAACGTTCCGCCGGTTCTTCCTCCGACGAGGCTGCCTGAAGATTTCTACCCCGACCGCGTGCCTGTTACTATCATCGACACTTCGTCTCGGTACGTGTGTGTATATTGTTTAATTATTGTTCTGATTTTAAATTGCTGTGTTTGGTAGCTGAGAAAAGTGTAGGGAAAGAGAAGAAGCTGGTGAAATGAATTGGTGCTGTTGTATGATGATTTTGAAAATCTGTGTTTGATCACTGAGAAAGTGTAGGAAAAGAAGAGAAGCGTGTGAGATTATATAGGAAAAAATGGTGTTAAGTGTTGCGTTGTATCGTGCTAATGAGATTTGGTGTATTCATGTGTTTTGGAAATCTCTCTTTGGCTAGTAAGAAAGTGTAGTAAAACAGGAGAGTAGGATTTCATTAAGAATATGTAGGAAAAGAAAGGTGTAATTATATTATGATTTGGGAAAGCTCTGTTTGGGTGCTGAGAAAATGTAGGAAAAGAAGAAAAAAAAAAAATTCAAGATTCTAACTTTAAGTTGTTATTTGGTGTATGGGAAAAATGGTCAAAATTGAGGCTAATGCAATAATTTCTGGCCTCGTTTTAGTTCATTTCAAGAAAAAAAATTTGTTTGTTAGCTTTATTTTTAAATTTTATTTACTTATTTAAAAGCTATGTTTGCTTATATTGTTTAAGTTTTAGTTCTTAGTTAATACTTAATGGTGTATATCTGTTATACATCCTGTGTACATGGGTTGCCTCCTCTAGTGAATAAAGTGAATTAATTTTGCTTCCAATTGTGTATGAATTAGGAGACAATGTGTAAATGAGTAAAAAGGGTTTACATCTGAGCGGTAGTTTTTTCTTTCTTTTTTGGCCATTAAGAAAATTAGAACGGGGTTTGAAACAGGTTTTGGGGTTAGTTCAGTTTGGTGTAGTGAAGTGGCTCTGAGTCTTTGATGACAAAGTGAAGGTATGAAGTGGATTTTTTGTTACCCCTCTCAGTGAAAGTATTCAATTTCTGGAACCAAAAAATGTAAAATATTGCAGTCAAAGGTTACTTCTTGATTTTAACCTTTATCTGAATATCAGTTTTGTTTCTCGCAAATAAAAAGATTGTACTTAGTGCACAAAACTCTGACTTCTGTGGGGTCTGGGATAGGTGATTGGTTGCTGACAAATTGAGGACAGAAAATTAAGCAAGGGTTCTGAAATAGAGATTTTATTGTTATTTTTGACATAAGAAAAGTGTAGCTTCTGCTTGTCTGATCTTAGTACAATTAGATGGCTTGTTAAGTTGAGTTTTTCATTTTGGAAACTTGAAATGCATACAAGTTTAAGCTTTTATTACACTAATTGCACTGATATATCCAGTTCAATGTTGAATATTTTATTGTTCTGTTCTTAATTAGAGTGGAGGATGATGGTAAAGTTGCTGAAGAACTGAAGAAGGCTGATGCGGTTGTGCTAACTTATGCGTGTGATGAGCCTTCTACACTTGATCGATTGAGTTCTTTCTGGCTGCCAAAGCTTCGTAAATTAGAGGTCTCTATTATTCATTTTAATATAGTTTTCTAATTTTCTTTCTACATGCATTGCTTGAGGCAAGATTCATCCCAGGGCATCTTTTAAGGAAGAAATAGAGAGAGAGAGAGAGAGAGAGAGAGCGAGAGAGAGGGCAAGGAGCTACTCTTCTGGAAACCTCATGCTTGACTGTAAAATCATGCATGGTTATAAATGGAGTTCTTCTGCTTTCTTGCTTATCTAGATTTTTGGAAATTTGTTTGCCATAGCAATAGATGGAGCCACTTTGATTTTGATTGTTTGTTGTCTATGATGTGGATGTGTGGAATTTGATGCATAGGTGAAGGTCCCAGTTATAGTGGTGGGTTGTAAGCTGGATTTAAGAGATGATAACCAGCAGCTGAGCCTGGAACAGGTGATGTCACCAATAATGCAACAATTTCGGGAGATTGAAACTTGCATTGAATGTTCGGCCTTTAAACATATTCAGGTATGTATTGATGCTCCTTTCTGTTTGTCTTTTTATTTTCCCCCTTCTCTTTAAATGATTTTTCTATCTTTGTTTTTGAGCTCCTTTGTGGTTCAAACACATCAATCCTTTATACTATTCTAATCTTGCTGATGGAATATATATCATTGTAGATTTGTTTTAAACATGATTAGAGCCACATTATGTTTGCTCCTACATTTTTGGTATAGGGTAGACATTTTAAGAGAAGGTAAAATGTTTGGGGGTCTTCAGACCACTATAATTTGTTGTGTAAAGCAGAAAATGTCTGTGTAAGCATTCAGTTTTTAATCTGAAGTTAAAATATCAGTTGCTATTAGATGGAACTATAATGCCATGCTAACACGATGCATAAATGTAAATTTCAATTTTTGATTTTTTCAAATTTTCTTCTGATACCGTGGCCCAAGAATATATGTGAATCTAATAGGTTTGAACATGAAGCCAGTTCTTAGAGCAAATAGAAGCAAAAGAACAATTGGCTTCTTACTTTCTACTGATCTTAAAGAAAAAGATTGAACTTGAGAAATAAACTTAATGTTTGGGTAATGAAGATAAGATGACATTTTGAACTTGTCTAATCAATACAGACACAGTAGATCATGATAAATGCTGTTTCTTGAAATCTAGTTTGAGATCAAAGTAAACAAATTTCTGTTGATTAGGTTCAATTTTCATAGAAGGAATGATATTAATTTGTCTGTATTCATGCATGATATGTGCTGATGATGGGTTTGTGGCTTGGCCACTGAAAAGGCCTCTAATTGGGTTCTATATGTGCAATATGTAGCAGTCTTATTATATTATACTATAATATCCTATCAAAAAAATATTATACTATAATATCTAGATTTTTTGCCCTTTTGGGTTCCTTGTAATGTGGATTTTTTTTTATAGTAATAGAAAATACATTGTTTTTGATCTCTTTAGTGCAATAGTCCTATATTTAGTTGGACCTCTATTTATTTTCTTCTTCATCTTCTTCCTTTTTATTCTAGGACTATTTATCTGAAACATTGTTTGTAATTTTTGCTTTATCATTCTAAATTTTTTGGAAATTAATGTTGAAAATTTTCTAATTGTAGATCCCTGAGGTTTTCTACTATGCACAAAAAGCTGTGCTTCATCCGACTGGTCCACTATTTGATCAGGAAACACAGACTTTGAAGCCCCGATGTGTGCGTGCCTTGAAGCGGATATTTATTCTTTGTGACCATGACAGGGATGGCGCCCTCAGTGATGCTGAGTTGAATGATTTTCAGGTTTCTGTTCATCCTTTGTTTGCAACCTGAATTCCAAGTTTGATATTTGTTTTATGTCCAATTATTCAGCTCCTGACAATTTGAGAATGATCTTGTAATACTTGCATACAAGTTTCAAGTCTATTTAAGTTTTAATATTTTCTGCTAAAGTTAATGAGGGATCTCTTGTAAACAGGTGAAATGTTTCAATGCTCCATTACAACCTTCTGAAATAATAGGCGTTAAGAGGGTTGTGGCAGAAAAATTGCCAGAAGGAGTCAATGAACGTGGGCTTACTTTGACAGGATTCCTCTTTCTTCATGCACTATTCATAGAAAAAGGGCGTCTTGAGACAACATGGACTGTCCTAAGAAAATTTGGATACAATAATGATATCAAACTTGCAGATGAACTGCTTCCATCTTCTTTCAAACGAGCTCCTGATCAGGTAATGTTTTCTTGGGTTAAAGTACAATTATTATAATACCCACGGTTTTCTTAAAATGATAGAATGCTTATTTGATGTGCTGAAATAATATATTTGGTTTCTGGAAGTGAAGGGAATTTAGTTAGATTTTTCATGATCCATTGCCAAGAATATTGGTAGTCCAGTGCTCTATTTTGTCAATTTTTATGATAACCATCACTTACTCAAATAACAACTAAGCCTTAAGCCCAACTAAAGTTTGCCAGAACAAATTTTATTGTTTGTGAGTGGTGGAGCCCTATCAAACAGGTTGTTTGCAGGTCGTGCTAATATGAACCCTGATATAAAAATATTGATAAATAAATATGAATCCTTGTGTTTAAATTAATTATCACTGGTCAGCATTGTTGATATGGTGAAAAAAAAAGCCCGACTGTTGCACTCAAAGCATGCATGGAATGTCATGCGTTTTCTTTTTTGGGTGCATTTATAGTTTCTAGGGATGGATTTTAGTTGCCACTATGCTAGTGCTGTTTGGTTTGTTACTTGTTTTTTCCTTTTCTTTATCATTAGACCCTGTTTTACAAGTATCTGAGTTGTTTGTTGGTTATCTCGTTTGTAAATGGGTGGAGTCTGGTATTAATTATTCCCCTTTTTAGTGGTGGCATCTTGTTGGCCATTTTTTTGGGTTTCAGCTTGGGCTGAGCTTCAAATCTTGTTGTAACACATACTATTGGTTTGACCTCAATTTCCCTCGTTTTAAATGTATGCTGGGATCCCACCTGGAGGACCAGGCTTTCTCATGCCTATTCTAGTTTGCTTCAGAGTGATTCCTCGATCAGGGGGTAATCATGATTTCTATGATCAATACATGGCCATAATTCTCTGTTATATATCCTGAGCTTGTGATTAATCACCAAATGTTTTTGCATTTAGACTTTGAAATATAATTAACTGTCAAGTATGACAAATCTGGGGCCATCAGGGACTAGAATAAGCCCTACCTCAAATAAATTGTGCCTCTTGAATTTGGTTGGCCTTGGCATTGAGGACTTACGGTCCCTAAATTTCCCACCTTCGGGGGGATGTGCATGGATTTCAGTTCTAATATGTTTAATTTTTTGACTATAACATGCCACTTAGTCATGATTTTATATGATATGTTATGGAATCATTTACAAACCATATACCGCCCTGCCCCCCTTTCAGTCAAAACCTTCCAACTGAAACTGTTGCATGTTTTTGTGAAGTGCATAATGTTTGTTAAAAAATGCTACTGTTGATTATCATTTGTGTAGAGTGTGGAGCTGACAAATGAAGCCATCGAGTATCTGAAGGGAATCTTTGAATTGTTTGACAACAATCAAGTATGTCTTATTCTGCGCTCTATTCAATACTTGTCTTTCCAATTTGGTTGATTAGCTTATAGTATAATTTGTACAATCAGGACTTACTGTGTAGCCTACAATTATTCAAGTAGCTTAGTAGATTTCCAATTTATTAAAATCATGACAATATGCTTATTCTTCCTAATAGGATGGGGCCCTACGACCTCGTGAGATTGAGGAATTATTTTCCACAGCTGCTGAGAGGTAGTTTGGTTTTCTTAAGATAATTTATTATGTGGTTTATTTTACTTTTTTACAAGTCTTATGTTCCTCTACCAAGAGAAATCCTGCTTGGCCTCATGTTCACTAAGTTAATCCTCATAAATCTTGCTATCAATGCATCTTTATCAATAACTATAATGATTAGACACTAAGGGTTTTTAATGTTTGATAAAATTCTTTCGCCAGTCCTTGGGAGAAAGCCCCATACTTGGATGCAGCAGAGAAAGATGCATTTGGAGGTCTATCACTTGATGGGTTTTTGTCAGAGGTAGGCCCCCCTCCCATTTTATCATTTTTTTGTGGAGGTTCGGGTGGCAATGTTGCAAATCTTTTAAATCAATCTACCAATTTGTTAGATCTCAGTTTGCCCATCTCTTCATACGTGAAGTTTTACTGTTTTGCTAACATGTTTATACATACACTTGAACTTCTGTCAACTTTAGTGATTCTCTGGTAACTTGTGCTGAACTTTTTGAGATATGTTTGTGGTCACAGTGGTCCCTCATGACACTTTTAGACCCATCTTGGAGCATGGAGAATCTTATATACATTGGGTATCCTGGCGATCCTTTGCCTGCTTTCCGTGTGACTAGAAGAAGGCGTTTGGATCGCAAGAAGCAGCAGACAGACAGAAATGTTTTCCAGTGTTTCGTTTTTGGGCCCAACAAGGCTGGAAAGTCTGCATTACTGAATTCTTTTCTTGGAAGGTCTTCTGAATCATCCTTTTTAAGTCTGATTGTCCTAGTAATTTAATTTCGTCCCCAAGTAATATAACATATGCTGTTGATGAATCGAAACTTCAGGCCTGTTTCTGATAATTATAATTCAAGCACTGAAGAGCGTTATGCAGTGAATGTTGTTGATCAACCGGGGGTGAGTGCTATTCATCATGCATCACTAAATGCTCTCTGAGTTGCTGTGGTATCTAATTTTGCTGATATCCCACTCTTTTTCCTGAGTATTTGTTTGTTATTTGCTTCAGGGAATAAAGAAGACCCTTGTGTTGAAAGAGATACCTGAAGATGGAGTGAGTAAATTGCTATCTGATAAAGAATCCTTGGCTACGTGTGACATTGCAATATTTGTTCATGACAGGTAAACAAAAGCCTGTAACTATTGTCGTATTTGGCGTTGAAATGAATTATAGCACTGTCTCTGTGCGTGAGCATACAATTAGTTTTTTCAACTTTCTTACACTCAACAGTCAGTTATTTTTATCTAGTTTAGTTAGACTTTTTCAAACTTCATATATCAATCTAGGGCCATGTATTCATATTACTCTTTTGTATATCAATTTTACTACTAATCTTATGGTGGTTTTAGTATAGGATTACTAAATTTTATGGATGAGAATGTTGGGTAGCTATTATTTGCTCTTTATATTTTCTAAATTTCATAGGAAATTCCCCTTTATTGATAGGTGAACTTAAGTTTGCACTAAACAGTATTTCAATACATATATATTCATGACCTGTACTATTTTTATAGTTTGCATTTATACTTAGGAGTTTCTGAGAATTAATGCATTTTACTTATGCAGTTCTGATGTGGTATCATGGAAGAGAGCAACTGAATTGCTGGTAGAAGTTGCTGGTCATGGTGAGGATACTGGCTTTGAGGTGCCTTGCCTCATTGTTGCAGCTAAAGATGACCTGAATTCATTTCCCATGGCCATACAAGATTCTACTAGGGTATATACTTTATTGCGAGATTAAAATATCCTGCAGATTCTATTATGCAAGCTTAATATTCCCCAAATTATATTTAGTGGTTTTTATTGTTTGCTTGCTCTGGACATTGATGTTTACAGTTGGCTTGTCAGTGTTACAGTGTGTTCTTGCAGGTCTTCTACTTGATAATATGGTGCAAACTTTTTAAAATTAGCTCTTTATCAATTTTTGAGTAATATTGGTTGCAGCTTGCAATTTGACTTGCACAACATTTTTTGGCAGAAAAAGACAATATTGGTTAGAGAAGTTAGAAGTGTGGTGAATGTTTGCCTCATTATCTGTGAAGCACGTAGGTACTAGGTGTCTAAATGGCCTGAAGTTTTAAATCTTAAAGAGGTGGCTCAAATTTAACATTTTGAACAAAGTACCAACGGAGATAAAAACTATCTAAATAAACTTTATAAATATATTTGAGTTATATTATTTTCTAGTTGGAACTTGAAATACTTGGACTCGATTTCCCCATTTTAGGTATTTTGTGGCTTTGGTTGACAATTATATCTAAATATTTAGATATGTCTATGACTATATGTTCCATTGCATAGCTACAAAGATATATTAACTTATTGACTGCCAAGAGCCTTGTAGCTCAACTGGTTGACATCTCTTAGTGTGTCCGTGACATCTAGGGTACAAATTCCCCATCTCCTGTTGTAACTATGGAATTATAAAAAAAAAAAGTATATGAAATTAGTGACTATTATTATTTTTTTATGTTCAATAACAGTAACAATGATGCTTGTGATGATAATGAGAATAAGATTGTTGTTATTTGACTTTTTAATTGTTCACTTGACTACTATTCCATTAATTGTATTGATTATTTTGAAACTAATAGCAGCTTTTAGGCATTAAACCATTCTTAACAAATTTCAATGCCACTTTTGCTTTTTTAGGTTAGTCAGGACATGGGAATAGAGGCTCCTATACCAATCAGCGCAAAGTTGGGTGATCTCAATAATGTATTTCGTAGGATTGTAAGTGCTGCAGAACACCCCCATTTGAGCATTCCTGAAACTGAAGCTGGGAGAAGTCGAAAGCAATACCACCGTCTAATAAACCGTTCACTTATGTTCGTTTCTGGTATGCCAGTCTTTGCAATTTGAAATTAGTGATTTTATGTCTCATGTCTTTTCATATTTTGATCTCTTATACAACCTCGCTGGATTTATATGGAGTTTGCTTTTATCTTTCATGTCATGGTCTTGCTGCTTTACTGATTAAAAATTTGTTTTACCCTTGTGTATGTTTGCCTCTTGTTTCTAATGCATCATCTAATTATTGTGACTATAAGCCCAAGTTTAATTGCTCTGTTAAGCTTTCAGTTTTTATTTGTTTCTTTCTAAGTCATTTTGTGCCTTTGACAGTTGGAGCTGCAGTGGCCATTGTTGGACTGGCAGCTTACCGTGTCTATGCTGCAAGGAAGAATGCTTCTGGTTAAGGGATGAAGGTTTACCGTCAGTCATTGCAGTTTAGCTCTTCCTCTCCTCAATTTGCATACAGTTGGTTTTGCAACGATTTGTCTTCTCCAAATTTCTACATTGTTGGGTTTCTTGAGACAGTTCCATTTGTAGAGAAGTTGCAGATTTCTACCAAATTATCACAGCCTAAATTTTTTCTCTCTTTTCTGTTCCTTGTAGGTTTATACTTAATGGGCAATATCTTGGGGGTATTTTCCCCCCCTTCTTTATGAAGGCTTTTCAAAGTTTTATACTGAAATATACAATGGAGTGAGTTGTGTAGGAATTACGCAATATGAAAAGTTTTGCAAAAATTGGTCCCCCATGTATATCCACCTGTTTAATGATTTCATTTTTCCTGTTTCAGTTTTTCGTTAATGTGTTCTTATCAATGTGGTTACTCTTATATTTGGTGAAGTTAAATATAACATGCTTACCTATGGTGGGGTGTGTTGAATGAAGGGTTGTTTGTAATTCTCTACTTTCAATGCTTGAATCTAACTCATCCGAATCTTTTGCTGGGCAATTGATTATTGGCACACTAAAAACTCCAATCTGGAAAAAATAGGGGAGAGAGAAAAGGAAAATGTTACTTAGAAATTAGTTTTCTTTTAGCATACTTTTACAAAATTATTTTCTTTTCTTTGTTCTATCCGCAACTCAAATATAAGGTTCGGAAACTGATGCATCTCTTCAGGTAAAACACTGAGGGCAACATAATCCGAGACATCTCCACATTGATGGCAATTTTCTTTGATACAGAATCAACAAATTGGATCTTAAGGTCTCATAGTCATCAAAGAGAAAAATTGATGTTAATCGCGAAAATGACAATGCAAACAAAATATTGACATAGAACACACAAGCAGAAACAAGCACCAAGGCATTTATTATTCTTTTTTCTTTTGTCATTGATTTGGTTTGGCGAAACCTCAGTAGCCAAATATCCTGCTCGCTTCTGGCCGCATACATAGAGACCAGGGGCGGATTAGCTCAAGCCAAGGCTATGCTCTAAATTATGCTTCATTTAACTACATTGCCAAAAGAACAAAAAGGGAGAGAGAAATAAGACATAGCATTGGGTTTATCATATGCCTTTGTAGCTGAAGCCTGCCAGTTTGGGTGCACATACAGTTTCATATATGTTAGTCTACTCTACATTTAATCCCCAGGAATTAGTCCAGCAGGTTAATTCGGTTGTGAAGACCTTCCTTTTCAAGCTGGAGACAGTATTTCCCAAAGACCTCAGGGGTGACAAAAAGTCTAAAATCCAAATTGAACAAAAAGTTCAACTCCAAGCTGTTCAGTTCTGCGGTGCTTATGCCACCCACTTTGGCATAGTAGGCGTTCTCATGACACCTGCATTTCAGTGAGTAATTCATGAATGAATTCTGATACATGCTGCCAATTACATAAAGAAACTAAATCAAACAATGAATGCTACAAAAGAGGATGTTGGGACAGAAAAAAAGAAGCTGCATGGAGTTAATAAAAACATTGCTGCATCTAATTTGGTTGCTGCATCTAATTTGGTTATGTGATAGGAGTACTTACTCATCATCCATGAACTTTGCAGCAACCATAATGCTTGTTATTAGAATCCGATTAACATTGAGGGGAGTAAGATAAGCATCCGTGCGTTGGAGGAATTTTTCGATGTATATGTATGCAACAACAAAGCAAGAAGGGCTGCATTTGCAGTACTTGAAAATGCGCTCAACATACTGTTGAATGCTTAAGATTGGAGCCTTCATACCATGGAAGATTGTAACAGCATCCTTCTTCTTTGACACCTTCAATAACTTCTCATTCTTTGAAATGGTTCTCTCAAGAACAGAAGAAAGAATTAAAAGAACTCTGGGAGTTCCTGAAACCCCATTTTCATATTTATCCAATCCTAAAGATGCACAAATTTCTGATCCAACTGCCTCACTTTTGAGTGCCATTGTTCCTATATCTAATTAGAGCTGCAATATATATGTTCACAACAATAATAACTTATTTGTAAACTTTATGCATCATTTTAATAAACTCAATAAATTGAGCTTAATCTTATGTTAGGGATAGGGCTAACCTTGATGCACGGTTTCCAGCCAGAACAAATTCTTTGGAATAGCATGGCTTTGCCAAGGTCCACTTATTCTTAATAATTGTAGTCACAAATGTCAAGTTGCTTTATCAAAATGAGATTCTTTTCTTTGAGATTAAGTCACTATTCACCAAGGAATGTACATATACAACTTAAGAGATTAAAGAATTTTATTCTTGTTAGGCCAATTGGGCAGTAATAATGTATTATTCAAGCTCTCAAGTTTCTTAAGAGCATCAAGGGGAACTATAGCGGTGGTATATACTGAGGTATATATGCAGCACAAAAAGGAAAAAAAATATAGATGCTAATTAGAGATAGATACAATTGGAGCACTAGGATAAAGTGGAAGGTACAGTCACAGAAATTTGTTAGAGGGAGCACAAGTGTACAAGGATAAAGAAAAAGGATAACTGGATATTAAAGGAAGATAATGGAACTAAATTTGATTTGGAATGAGGCAGTGTGGCACAACTCTTTTTCTTTTGGGGTGGATTTTGTTTCATTTTGTGTAGTTCAAATAATTGGATTGAACCTAGCCAGAATGTCCCCTGCATACATATGGTAATAACAATTAACTATTGGGCTAAGGTGCCTTCAAATAAGTGATGTAACTTATTGGCATCCTCTATTTGCTCCATAATGTTAATCCTCCTAGGAAAATCTAGATTTTTAGAGGAACACCATTTTAATATATTTTCTTTAAAGTTTCAAATAAAAGAATGTAGTTTTGCTAAAGCTACTCTCTTCAGACTTTTTAGATAAAGTAGAAAGCATGTTGGAAAAAAAGGGTGTATTTTGTTTTCATTTTCAATTTTCAATGGGATTCGCCACTAAAAAACTAGTTTAGTTTTGTTATTTGTACTCAGTTTTCATTTTCAATATCCAAAAAAGTGAGTTTGAATATAAAAAATGAATACACCTTTTTGCCGTTTTCACATTCATTAAAAATGAATACAGTGGCATTTTTGTAAAAAAAAAAAAAAACTCAAAGTTTGTGTTGAATTTATAATTGAAAAGTGAAAAAAAAAAAAAGTAGATAAGAAAATTTGTGTCAAACATAAAATGAGTACAAAATTTGAGAAAGGAAAAATGAGTACTGAAAATGAATACACACCCAACACGAACCAAACAGCACCTCACCTAATATTGTGTCTATTAACTTTGTTAACGACCAACAAAAGTACTGGTATAAGTTACAAATTATAGAATTTAACAATATGATGACTTGTATTTGTTAAACGGACCCATGGGATGAGAAGGATTTGGAGAAAGAAGTAAAACTAGTTACTTTACCATTCTAAACACCCATTAAGCAATTTTTTGTCCAAATCTTTACACATAATGGTGAAAAGTATGACATGGGAAAGAGAAAAGCAAATGAGAAAAATCATTCATAGACAAAGACAAGGCTTTGCATGATAGACCGTCGGTCTAATTAATATCATAAAGAATGAACCATGCCAACCGTGGCTTGGTCTAATTGTGACCAAACGTGACCTACTTCTTTTTTTTTTTTAGAAGGACGTGACCTAGTTGTTGTTGGTTAATTATTTAATTTCCCCACATTAATTTATTATCTTTTGTGAACTACTTAAAGATCACAATATGCTAATTTATTTAATTAATAAATTTTTAAATATTTTGTGATTCTCATTCTACCAGACAAATATGCTAATCTATTTAATTAATCATTTTAATTTTGACGGATTCTACAAGACACGTATAAATCAATTTGACCTTTGAACTATAAATAGTTGTTTATAAAATGGGAGGGAATAATCTTCTGATTATTAGTTGATAAGCCCAAGTATAAACTCTCAACACAGATCTACAGCCTCCACAAAAAAATAAAATAAAATAAAAATTTCCATATGACACTTAAAAAAAAAAAAAAAAATTCCAATTTACTTTGCACTTTGAAATGTCAACAATATCGGGTATGATTATGAGTCTCATCATCATCACCTTTCTCATTTTGGAGTTTGGGAAAATTTTATGCAGAACAGAAGTGGGACAATGCTTGAGGGAGGCATTTTATCTATTTTTGTAAAAAAAAAAAAAAAAACTCAAAGTTTGTGTTGAATTTATAATTGAAAAGTGAAAAAAAAAAAAAAGTAGATAAGAAAATTTGTGTCAAACATAAAATGAGTACAAAATTTGAGAAAGGAAAAATGAGTACTGAAAATGAATACACACCCAACACGAACCAAACAGCACCTCACCTAATATTGTGTCTATTAACTTTGTTAACGACCAACAAAAGTACTGGTATAAGTTACAAATTATAGAATTTAACAATATGATGACTTGTATTTGTTAAACGGACCCATGGGATGAGAAGGATTTGGAGAAAGAAGTAAAACTAGTTACTTTACCATTCTAAACACCCATTAAGCAATTTTTTGTCCAAATCTTTACACATAATGGTGAAAAGTATGACATGGGAAAGAGAAAAGCAAATGAGAAAAATCATTCATAGACAAAGACAAGGCTTTGCATGATAGACCGTCGGTCTAATTAATATCATAAAGAATGAACCATGCCAACCGTGGCTTGGTCTAATTGTGACCAAACGTGACCTACTTCTTTTTTTTTTTTAGAAGGACGTGACCTAGTTGTTGTTGGTTAATTATTTAATTTCCCCACATTAATTTATTATCTTTTGTGAACTACTTAAAGATCACAATATGCTAATTTATTTAATTAATAAATTTTTAAATATTTTGTGATTCTCATTCTACCAGACAAATATGCTAATCTATTTAATTAATCATTTTAATTTTGACGGATTCTACAAGACACGTATAAATCAATTTGACCTTTGAACTATAAATAGTTGTTTATAAAATGGGAGGGAATAATCTTCTGATTATTAGTTGATAAGCCCAAGTATAAACTCTCAACACAGATCTACAGCCTCCACAAAAAAATAAAATAAAATAAAAATTTCCATATGACACTTAAAAAAAAAAAAAAAAATTCCAATTTACTTTGCACTTTGAAATGTCAACAATATCGGGTATGATTATGAGTCTCATCATCATCACCTTTCTCATTTTGGAGTTTGGGAAAATTTTATGCAGAACAGAAGTGGGACAATGCTTGAGGGAGGCATTTTATCATGCCTTAATGTCTAATGAGGTGGCGTGTTGCTAATAAAGTTGATTTGTCATCAATTTTTTCATTTATTTATTTTTTTATTTTTTTTATGTACAGCTTTTAAAAGTTATTTAAAAAAAAAAAATTAGATACAATCATAATTTAACCAAGAGCAATCAATAAAATTTCAATTTTTTTTTAGTGAAAAAAAATTCAAATAAGTTAATGAAAAATCAACACTAAGACGATAAGAGGGGTGAGATTCTCCTAGGCTCTTATTTATTTATTTATATTTTAATAACTTGATAATTATCATAATGAAAGGAGGGCTGTTTTAAATCCTAGATCTCCTAATAAAGGAAGCAAGATTAAGCCATTGAACTATAAAACTCTAGACGAGATTTTCATGTTTCTAAATTTCCAGTTAGTGATCTATCAAAAAAAGTGGGCCATGAGTTTTGACTATCCTTATATGTAATACCAGTCGCTAACTCGTGCGATGTATAGGATAGTTAAATTTAAAATCACATATATTTCTAGTAACAGAAATAAAACAAATGTGTGACTGCATTTTAAACATCATGCACCTCTAAATTCTAATTAACATGGAATATGAGCTTAAAGGAAATCCAATTTCAAATTTTCAATAAGAGCCTAAACTCCAAATTAATTTTAGGGGTTTTCAGTATTTTTGCAAATAGGAAAAAATTATAACTACCCATGGAATTAGAATGTTGTTTTTTTTTGTAATTTAGTATAATAAATTGGTTTTTAAGAACCGGGCTAGCTTTTAAGGAAATCCACCCTCTGAAGATACTCCCACACAAATTAGAAGAAGAAGAAAGAAAAACTAATTTCAACCACAAATTTAAGACTACCTTAATATTAAAAATAAATAAAAAAGAAGGAAAAAAAAAAAAAACAACGGTAATTTATAAACAACATACTTGGTTATATCCTTATAAAAGGATACTGTAGCGGTATTGGGCCTGGAGGTCCATTACGCATATTGTAGTGGACGTGAAGCTCGTGCCGAGGAGGAAATGTGTCCGAGAAGGGGTAAACATCATCAGAAAGGACCATGTTAATGAACAAAGAAGTCAATTTAAATCATGACGACTTAAGGGGTTGTGCCGAGAATAAGAATCACCTCAGTTGACCGAGGCCGTGGCTCGTAGAGATGATCTGCTATTCGAATAAACGTCACAGAAGTACTTAATTGTAGCAGATAAGCGCTATGGAAGCTCAAGACATAGAAGGATCCTAAAATATCCAAGGAAAAAGCTGCTATCTTCGCATTAAATGCTCTGTTGCTAACTCTCTGGCAGTATTAATATGGAAGAGATGCCTGAATAGTGGGTTTCAGCCTTACAGCTACTACATGAAGACTTATGGGAGGTGCTGATGGGACAGACATTCAAGTGATGGCTCAGATGCTTAACAAATGTAGGATCAAGATGCTTTAGAAGGAGATATATAAGGGAGGAGACCCTTCAGGAAAGGGGGTCGGAAAAATCTAAAAGGAAACTCTATAATATTCAGGAATAAAACTTGTAACCTAATTTGAAGAGAATATAAGAAAACAGTGCATCTCGAAACTTGTCGAGGATCATTTTTCTTCAGTATAATCATATTTCGTTTCATTCTCTTTTCATTTGATTGATTCCAATGTTTGTTTGATCAACTACAGCCTAGTTCTCCAACCCATTCTCTATAAATTCATTGTTTTTGGGCTTTTTGCGCTTAAACCATTCCATATAGTGGGCTACAAGCTCAAAACTGGTCCTTATAGATACAATTCGAAGATAGAGTTTTGATTGAATATATTATATCCAAATAGAAAAATTTAGCTAATAGAAAAGGCCTAACCTTGATTTGATTTCTCAAATGTAGCAACCAGAGAAGGAGAGCTAAAAAAGGAGAAAGTATGAATGGCTGAAATCGTAGCTTGAGACGGAGAAGTGAGGCTAGTATGAACATGTTGAAAAACAAATGTGCGTTATGTAGTTAAAAAAAAGTTAAATAAAAAATCACAATAAGTACAAGGATTACGAATGAAATATATATATATATATATATATTTAAACTTTCTTGTTTAGATTGATACAAAAGTTATTCAAACTCTTTTTTTTTTCACTATTTCTTATTCTTATACAACCAAACTTACTTTCTTAACTTTCATATTAAAAAATACTTATAATAATAAAAAAAATAAAAATAAAACTTCTTTACTTGATCAAACCCTGATCCGACTACCTAACTCATCATATTTATATTTATAACATGAGGAACTTTATTGTAGCCTAGTCTACATGTATTAAATATAAATAAAAAGAGAAAAAAATGTATTACTTGAATTTATGTCTTGTTGAATATGTGGCTAATGTGCCTTTGACCTTTTTTAGAGCTCCCACATTATTACACATAAGCATTATTTAAATAATATAAATAATTGCTTCTCCAAAAAAAAAAAAAAAAAAAACTACTACCAAAGATTAAAGAAAATCACCGCATAAACAATATACCAAGGATGGAAGAAAATTAGCCACCAAAGATTAAAGAAAATTGGCCAACCCCCACCGCATATACCAATGTCAACTATGATTAAACCATTATCAATATCATCCATATGATCTAACTATAGATCCAAATTGTTAGGACATATGTGATTTGATGTTAGGAACATATGTCAATTTAGAATTGGCTAATCTTTTGACAAAACGCACTTTACTTGTAATTAGGTAGATCTAGGATGTGTTTAATGCTTTAAAGAACAAGGTTTCAAGATCAAGTGTTAAAGCAATGCAAATCTATTTAAGAAACAAGTGAAGAAGTGCTGGATTTTAAAGCTCAATAGCTAGCATCTATCAAGGTTTAAAAAGTTGCTGAGGCTCGAAGCTCTACAGCTAGCTCGACAGATACTCTATCTGTCGAGATTTATGAAAAACAGATTTTTAGTTCTGTTTTGAATTCAATCCGTGTGTATATTGCCCGCCAATCATGAAATGACATTTGTATGCTTCGGTATAGCAAAAGTCGAATATCAAATGTTTGACATCATTGGGTATTTCTTTTTTATCTCTTATATGCTCATGCATGGTTTGCTTAAAAGAAAATATGCAAGGAAAAATAAAAAAACAAAAAGAATCAAATGCTTTATATATGATTGCAAGCGTGTATTCTAGGAGATGTGGAAGTTATAGGATGTACCTCAAAGGTAATAGTCCCCATTAAACAGTTATGATTGTATGTGAGTTAAAGTGATTTTCTCATATCTCAAATTGTCATAACATGTAAACACTTGTGCAATCTTGCGATGTTTTTCACACACAACACGCAAAATTTTTTACTACTTTTGATACATGTGCAGGTATAATATGATTTGGCCATCACAAGGAATACATGTGTTAATGCATGCTCACTAAACTGTCTTAACTTGTTTTTTGAAATATAAAAGTGGTTAGACTTGTTTAGTGTGTGTGGGTGTTTTGGATCTATATGCTTGACATTTCTTGTTGAGATATGTTTTGGAGAGCTTAAAATATTCTTTACTACTTTTGATACATGTGCAGGTATAATATGATTTGGCCATCACAAGGAATGCATGTGTTAATGCATGCTCACTAAACTGTCTTAACTTGTTTTTTGAAATATAAAAGTGGTTAGACTTGTTTAGTGTGTGTGGGTGTTTTGGATCTATATGCTTGACATTTCTTGTTGAGATATGTTTTGGAGAGCTTAAAATATTGTTTGGATTTTTGGTTGAGTAGCATGTTTGATGGCATTCATATCTGTGTTTTTCTCTTCTTGAAAAACTATTTTTAAGCAATCTTGATAGCTTTTCGATACCTCTCGATAGCTATGCTATCTATTGAGACCCTTTAGTTGCTTTTTATCACATTCTCGATAGCTTTTCGATAGCTACCTCGATCCATTGAGAATCTTTGTTGTGGACACCTTTCATTAGATCCTTGATAGCTCTTCGATAGCTAAAATGCGCATTTTTAATTCTCAATACCTTTCGATCCATCAAGAAACTGAGATTTCCTATAAATAGGATCCTCACAATTTCTGTCCCATTTCTCCCCAATCTCTCTTGATAGAAAGGTTTCTCTCCTTCTCCCAAACACCCAAAACTCAATCTTTTCATCTTCCTCACTTCATTTTTGATCTCAAGATCTTTGTCCCTCATTTGGTATGATACTTTCTCCCTCTTTATCATGCATTTCATGATCTTTGACCTAACTTTTGGGGTTTTTGAAATTGTTTGAGATTTTTTCAAAACTTTTGAGTTTTTGTTAACATTTTGGGATGGGTTTTTGTTCAATTGGCTTTAAAACATCATGCATTGCATCACATTTGCATTATAACAATGTTTAATACATTTAGATGTGTGTTTACTTTATTGCAATGATTGTATGCTGTTAGGTTTGGATTGGGTTGAGCCCATGATGTCTTTAAGTTTACATGTCACATGTTCATGCATTTTCATGCATACATACCTTCATTTCTTTATATTTTTATATATTACTGCTTTGGTGTTTTTTTGCGTGTCTCTCTCTCTCTCTTCTTCTTCTTTTTTTTCTTACGTTAGTCTACTCTAGCGCACCTAAATGCAAATCTACTGTGTCTTAGAACCCTCTTCATTTTGGGGCATCTTCCTTTGATCCTACTCCCTCCCATGTCAGGTTCTGTGATGAGAAGGCCAAGTTGGACTTCTTAGAGAACTTTTCACGATGCGGCATTCATTCGGAACGCCAAGTCGTTCTATCAGATTTTTTCGATACTGACTTTCCCACTATCATCTTCAGTTGGGGTTGGGAGTCACTGTGTGGCATCTCGGTCACGTGCCCTTCTATGATTATAAAGGAGTTTTACTTCAATATGCACGGAGTCGATACTTCTGTACCTCACTGCTTCATTCGCGTTTAGGGTACGCGCATTGTAGTCACTCTAGACTACCCTGGTTGTGATCGTTTACGGGCTGTGTCCAAAGACGAACTCTCATCTCTATTCTATGAGACACCTTCTTCTTGGGGTAATCGTCAAAACACCCATTGGTCGGGCTTTGCAAAAGGTCTGAGGTTCCTTAGCTTGGTGATAACATTCATTCTCCATCCTTTGTCTTACTATAACACTATCACAGAGCCTCGTGCTCGATTTTTGTTGTCCCTCTTAGAGGATATCTCTATCGACTTCCCTTCTCACTTCATTCTTTCACTTATAGATGTCTATAGGAATACGACGACCCATGATATGCTTATTTTTCCTTCGGTTATCATGCAAATCCTTCTCCATTTTTCTGTCTCTTATCCTGCATCCCCCAATTTCTCGGTCATGGGTGCCATAGATAGGTCTACCGTTAGGCGGAGTAAGGCTCAGCTTCGATCGATGCGGCCATGGACAGAGATAGCAACTCCTCTTGCTTCCACCTCTCTATCTACCTCCGCTTCTTCATCACAGCCATGGCCACGGACAGAGTCTTTTTGTGATAGGGGAGTGTATATGAGGGATGTAGTAAGGATTTTTGTATCTTTTCTTTTCTTTCCATTTTAGATACATTATCTCTTGTACGTTGGTCTTGTGACCACTTAGTGATAGCACACCTTGTACTTATGTTGATATATATATTGAGGTTGTTATTACTTTCTTTCACCTATTTTTACATGTGTTATTTATTTTTTCTCTTTATGCACATGCTTCTTATATAATGTATGCAATTTTATATTTCTGTTTCACACTAAGATGCCTTAATGAGTTTTGTTTAAAGTGTTTCAGAAATACAGGTTGTCAAAGTTTTCTTACCATAAACTCTCTTCTTGCAAAATTTTTTAAGAGTTTGTGTTATGATAGATTTTATTGTATTTAACAAGTGAGTATGAGACTTCTCTCATATGTTCATTTGTTTATTGTGGTTTTGTCATGGATTGCCAAATGGGGAGATTGTTAGGACATATGTGATTTGATGTTAGGAACATTTGTCAATTTAGAATTGGCTAATCCTTTAACAAAATGCACTTTATTTGTAATTGGGTAAATCTAGGATGCGTTTAATGTTTTAAGGAACAAGGCTTCAAGATCAAGTGTTAAAACCATGCAAATCTGTCCAAGAAACAAGTGAAGAAGTGCTGGATTTTAAAACTCGATAGCTAGCATCTATCAAGGTTTAAAAAGCTGTTGAAACTTGAAACTCGACAGCTAGCTCAATAGATACTTTATCTGTCGAGATTTATGAAAAATAGATTTTCAGTTCTATTTTGAATTCAATCCGTGTGTATATATTTGGACTTTCTTTTCTCACAACCCTAAATATATATAAGGATTGTTTTGAGGGCTGTTAAAGGTTGCACGAGTGTGAAGCAAAATTGTGTTCATGCAAATTGTGACTGGAGACAGAATTTGCCCTCATTTATCTTTTTATTGAAGAAGCTATTGTGTTTGTACACCGTAGGGTTTTGTGACCAAGGAGCTTCTTGATCTTCATCGTGCGATAAACTAAAGAACTTTGCAGCCAACATCTTTCTCAAGTTGGTGATTAAGTCACGTACTGAGATCTGTGCATATATTGGTTAGTCATGTATTGGGAGCCGTGCATTGAAAATGAGAGATTGTCACTACAGAACAAGTCCAATTGGGTATTGGGGTAATGGTTCAACTGTAGGTTGGTATAAGGTACTGGAATTACTTTACTTGTAACCATTTGTTTTGATAATAGTGGATTCTCGGGAGTGGTGACCTTAAAATCATCCAGTGGGGTTTTTATCGTGTAGGTTTTCTCCAGTCGTAAATAAATCACCATGTCAATTTAATTTCTGCTACATTTAGTTAATTTGTGATTTGTTTGTACTATCACACATTTTGCATGTTAATTGAATTAATTAATTAATTTGGCTAAATCAATTGGTTAATTTATCATTGGGGGTCAATACATACTTGGCCTATCACAAATAACTTAACCATCACAATATAAGAAACTTACATCAGAAACCCCATTGAAAACCCGTATCAAAATCCATGATCAAACCAAAGATCCAAGCCCATATTAGAATCTCCATTAAAAGTCCAGATCTTTTGATTGAATCGTTAGCGCGATTTCATGTTATCTACTTAGTAGTTGCTGATAAAATAAAGCATATAAACAAAGAAGAATCACGTGAAGGAAGTACTGCCTGAATCTTACTGATCAAATTGTGAATACATCTATTCGAAAGGTCAAGAGAGGAAACACTCTCCAATTGATGGTCACCCTCATTACTACTGCCTCGATTAACAACTCCATACACTCCTCCACAAAAACCCAATGCCCATGCACCAAATTTAGCGGTGAAACACAAGTTGTAAATTTCAAGTCTTTATATATATAAAAGAGAGAGTCCTAATAGGCGTCTCCCTTTTTTTTCTTAATCCTAAAGTTTTTTTATTTTTTATTTTTAATAATTAAAGAGAGAGTCCTAACATGAGTCTCTCTAGTTTTTTATTTTCATTTTTACGCGAGTCTTTTTTTTTTATTTATTTAAATTAAATCAAATTAAAAAAAATAAATAAAAAATGCTAATATAGAAAATTGTGGAGAGGTCAGAGGTTTCGGTTATATATATATTGATTACATAATCAAGGAAATAGTTTAATTAATACTTAATATACACATTCTAATCTTTATTGTGTAAAACATTGGATCGAGATTATCTTATATGAAGAAAGATTAATTAAAGGCAAAGCTTTCATTTGGTGCTCTAGTGTAGTGGATAAGACACGATATGGACACGTTGTCAATTTTAGACACATGTTTGCATCATATTACGTACAGTGTATTGGACACATAACAAATCCAAATATTAAGAATTTAAGTCAGTCTTCCCTTGTCCACGTGTGCTTTTGAAGAAGTGGTTGCACACTTCATTATGGAGGTCGTTAGTTAGAACATCCCACTTTTACAAAGACAAACCGATGAAGCTACATCCATTGGAACTTAACATTAATTCTTCTTCATGTTGCTTTGGTAACAATTGAAACACAAATATCAGAAAAAGAAAAAAGAAAAGAAAATTGAATAATACATAATATCAAAAGTATACAAATTGATTGCATGCATGAATTAATTGAATTTGTTAAGTATTTCTTGTAAGGACCTGATTTGGGTTCTTGGCCCAAAAGACGGATGGACTTAGGCCCAAAAAGCTTAAAACAATGAATTTATAGAGAATGGGTTAAAGAACTGGGCTTCAGTGAGTTAGTTAACCAATAAGGTAGATCTTGATGATAAGAGAAAGAAAATAGACAAGTTTAGTCTTGAGAAAATAGTCCTCGGCCAAGTCCGAGTAGATTAATTCTTTTATATTAATACTCAAGTTGGGTTACAAGTTCTGTTCTAGATTGCTACAATGTTTTTCCATCTTTTTTCCGATCCCCTCTTTGTCAAGGGTCTCCTATATTATATATCTCATTTTAAATAATCTTGGCCCTCTATTTGTTGATCATCCAGGCTACTACTTGAGTGCTTGTCGCATCGGATAACCTCTCTGGCTCTCTATGAGTTGGGATAGCCAAAGCAGCACTGTTCAAAAGTCTTCTCCACATAAATACGGCCAGAAAGTTAGCTGCAGAGCATTCAATGCGGTGGCAGCAGTTTTCTCTTAGATATTTCCTGGCTCCCATTCTTTCAGCACGTTCGTAATGCACGCCCCTATCATTGAAGTTTCCTGTAGGGTCACTTTGAGTGATGGGATATGCATTTGGTCTATGCTTCGTCTATCTGAGGAGACGGTCCTCCTCGGACTACCTTTCCCAACCTTTCTGTCTGCATGTTACTTATGAGACTTTGAGCTTAACACCCTTACTATTGTTTATTAGTCCTCGGACTAATCAACGCTCTTGGCCAAGGTACAAGGCCCAATATATGATTTTGGGCCCTTATCCCTACATTTCTAAATTCGCGGAAATAATTTATTTATTTATTATTAATTCATTATATTATCTTTTTTTTGTCATTATATTATCTCAATAATATACATTTTCTAATTCCTTGTATTTTAACTATATGGAACAAATACTAATGTTGTAGTTTAAATTTGTGCTATATAGGTAAACAAAGTATTAATATGGTACGTGAAATTATTTCTATGTACTAGTTATTTATATGTAGTGCACTAATTATTTATGCATATTGAATTTTTATAAGATTTATATATGAAACAATTGATTTGTAAAATAACATATTTGTTCAAATTGCGTTGCTTTAGCAACAATTGAAACAAAGTACAATTGAAAATAAAAGCAAATTTAGTTTTATGCAATCAAGAAAATAAGAAATAATTGTACCTTTAATTAATTAGTAGAAATAATCAAATATTTATTAATTTTCTCAATTAGTTATTATTATTAAAAATCCTCTCTTTCTAATGACATGGTATATATAATTGAAGTTTTGATTATCAAAATATTATACTTCCTCCGTCTCATTTTTTTTGTCATGTTTGAAAAGTTAAACTTTTTAAGGGAACATCATTTATCATATTGTCTATCTTTTAAAAATGTATAAGTTTCCAAAACTACGTTTAAAAAAATTTATCAAAAAATTGAATTAGTAAATTAATAGGGGTATAATAGGAACATTAGTAAATTAATGACTTTTATTTTTAGAAACAAGACAATATTTTGGGACATCTCAAAATAGAATAGATGACAAAAAAAAAAAAAAAAAAAAAGGGATGGAGGGATTAACACATAATAAGTATTTTACATGGACCATAATAAAATTTCTTAAAAATTATTTCAAAATGCTCGATTCATCACGCAATATATCAGAAAGTTTAAAAAATAATGCTAATACATTAGCTACAATGGAACTAAAAAGTTTCTTAAAAAAACAAAAAAAAAAACTAAATAGTTGGTCTGTTGGTAATAAACCATCAGCCAAATCATTAGCCAATGGCTCTTTGGCATTTTAATAATCAAAATATCCGATCTTCATATGGGTTTTTTTTAAGAGTTCAAATCTTTTGTTCTACTTTTTCTGTTTCACTCTATACTCTACCAATAAATACTTACCATGTGTTCACTTAATTAATTAAATACTATTAATAATAGTATTTAATTAATTAAGTGAACACATGGTAAGTATTTATTGGTAGAGTATAGAGTGGAGGAGGAAAAATGAAACAAAAGATTTGGACTCTTTTTTTAATGATATTTCCAACAATTGGGGGGGGGGGTGCATGTACTCTCCATTTAGATACAGCTGAAAATTGAAAATTGAAAACTAAAAAACACTGTAGTAAAATAATTTTTAAATGTGTGAATAGTACTGTGTGATCTATTTTTAACGAAAAAGTTGTTGAAAAGTAAAATTTGTATGTACTGTTCATAAAAAAGCCAAACATTTCGACTAAAAAAAAAAAAAAAAAACCTGAAATGCAAAACATGCATTTGGAAAGCGCGATCCAAATGCACACTAGGTGGAATTATTGTTCAATATCTCATGAGTATATTATTGAATATAAGACAAATTTACGCGCGTTTACAATATTTTTATTTTTTTTCGGGTTATGTGTAATATTATTACTGCCTATTTATTACAATGGCAAAAAAATGAGGGGAAAAATATATGTGTTATCATGTCATTCATGTGATTTTTTTATATAAAAGAATGTGGCTCATGTGACTTGATGAAATCATAGATTTTTTTTTTTCTTTTTGATGAAATCATGAAAGCGAAACTGAAACATAATATCAAACTTAGACGTTAGCCTATTTGACCAATTCACAACCTAAATTTTTTTTTTTTTTGAAAAAGAAACTTTCATTCAATTATAATAGTGAAGCATCATGATACAAGGTTGTTAAGGCAGGTGAAGAAGAATCCTCCAACCAATATAAATTCTTATCTAAATTTTTAGCATATTTAGAAATTTATTTTATTCTTTCAAGTTAGGTTGTGTGACCTTATCACAAACTAACTTGAAAGAATAAAACAAAATATATTTATAGTTAGACATGAAAGTCAAGTAATAATAGGCTGTCTTTTTTTTTTTTTTGAGAAGAAAAAAAATTATATTTATAGTTAGGCTGTCTTTTTCTTCTCATCACAGGGTGTGGATAACACCAAATAAGTAAACAAAGAGCCAAAGATGACAAGAACAAGGTGCGTCCATGCAAACCTTCCTTACAAATCCATTTCAGATATAAATGCACCTTCAAAGCTCTCTCTCCCACTTACACCACCAGCACACCAAGACGTGGGCAGCTCAATCAATGGCTTCCAAAACCTCTTCTTCTAAACCAAAACCCTTCATTTTCTTTATCCTTTTCCTCTCATTCTCCCTCTTTTTCATTGTGTTATCCTTTAGACCAAAGCCAAACCTTGTTAACAATCGTGCACTTCAACATCATCAGGCCAAGATATCAAGTAGGTTCAATCTTATTGCAAAAGAATTCAAGGGTAAGAAAGTTAAAGTTGGTTTGGTTAATATTGTAGGTGATAGAATAGAAGCTACATATAGATTACTTGGATTATCAAAGTCAAACACTGAAACTGTCAAGGTAGGGTTTGATCATGTGTCCAAGAATTTGACATGGAATGACTTCTTCCCTGAATGGATTGATGAAGATGAGAAATGGGCTCCACCCAAGTGCCCGGAGATACCGTTGCCGAGGGTGGAGGATTATGAGGACCTTGATTTAGTAATAGCTAAGGTTCCATGTGATAGGGCTAAGGAGAATGAAGGGATTAGGGATGTGTTTAGGTTACAAGTCAATTTAGTGGTGGCTAATTTGGTGGTAAGCAATGGATGGATTAGTCTTGATGTTAAGCGGACGGTGTACGTTGTGTTCATCGGGTCTTGTGAGCCAATGGTGGAGATTTACAGATGTGATGATCTTGTGATGCATCAAGAGGATCATTGGGTGTATAAGCCTAATATGAGGAGACTGAAGCAGAAAGTAATCATGCCTTTTGGGTCATGCCAACTTGCTCCTAATTATGCACAAACCGGTAAGTTTTAGTTTACTCAGAATTTCTTTGTGTAGTTCTGTTGATATGCCAATAAGAAAGACATGACATAATTTCTATTACTTTTTTTTTATTTATTATAAGTTTCATTGAGGAGATTAGTTTGTTTACAAAAAATTTCTAGACAATTAAGGAAACTTTTTTTGTCCAGAATTAATAATTAACCTGCCAAACTTTCCAAATTTCTACATGCTATGTTCTGGCATATATTTTTTTTTCATTATCAGGATTGTGATGACTGATGAGGAATAAGAAATGATAACTCTAATTGAGGGAAATCATGCGATCAAAATTCTTGAATAATAATTATTGAGTTCTAAATAATAAATATTGTAATTAAATTAGTAAGATATTATTAAGGGATTGACCATCTCGGCAATATTTTGGACAAAAGGAAATTGGGTTGGTGCGTTTTAGACTTTTAGTACACCAGGATTGACATTTAAAAGTGTGGTATAACAACAAGATTCTATAATTTCAATATATAGGAACAATAAAATAAAAAGCCCATTTGTACATATTGATATTTCTCATTATACAGAGTTTCATTTATCTTATTAATTTGGCTCTTAGCTTATGGATGTAACCTAAATATCACAATTTTTCTACATTTTGAGCGTCAATTACTTCTTGTTTTTGGTTAAAAGTCTTACGGTTCAGTGGTAGAATTGGCTTCAAAAACCATCGCTTGCGGTATGAAAAAAAATATTTAAAGAGAAGGAATTATATTGCTTGTATTCTTTGTAATTACACACAAATGTTTGAACAAGAAGTAGTCAAAGGATGAAATGGAAATTAGATGGGTGTAAGGTTCAATATATGAAACATAAAAAGAATATGATAAAGGCTCATCATAGTCTTGTAGCTCATCATTGATTAGTCTCTTTTATAAGAAAAACCAAGGTTTATTTCAAAAAAGAAAAAAGAACTAAGGCCTAAATCCCTCATATTTTACTTATTGTTACAATTGAATTATATAAATTTTAAAAAAAATTGAAAGAAAACAAAAGAAAAAAAAGTCTAATTGCACATCTCATAACATGAAAACCCTTGTCAAGCAATTTCAATAATATCCTACATTACAATTTAGAACTATATAACAATTTCAAAGCTTTGATTTTTTAGGTGATGAGACGTGGAGAAATCATAGGTCACAATTTCAAAGGGAGGCCTATGTAACTGTTCTCCATTCTTCAGAAGCTTATGTTTGTGGCGCAATAGCCTTAGCTCAAAGCATCATTCAGAGCAAATCCAACAAAGACCTAGTCCTCCTTGCTGATTACTCCATTAGTTCCAAGTCCATCCGAGGCCTAACAACCGCCGGATGGAAGATCAAACGCATCAAACGCATCCGAAGTCCATTTGCCGAAAAGCATTCCTACAATGAGTGGAACTACAGCAAGCTACGCATATGGCAACTCATAGAGTATGACAAAGTCATGTTTATAGATGCTGATCTTTTAGTCCTAAAGAACATAGATAAATTCTTTGTTCTTCCACAAGTATCTGCTGCACCAAATGATATGGTGATTTTTAATTCTGGGGTCATGGTAATTGAACCATCATTGTGCATGTTCAAGGAGTTAATGTCTAAGAGTTTTAAGCTGGAGTCATATAATGGTGGTGATCAAGGATTTCTTAATGAAGCTTTCACATGGTGGCACCGGTTGCCTAAAAAGCTCAATCAGCTCAAAAGTTTCGATGGGTCGAGCAATGAGAAGCATGACATACCAGAGGATAGTTATACAATGCATTATTTGGGGTTGAAGCCATGGATGTGTTACAAGGACTATGATTGTAATTGGGACATGTCGAGTCACCATCCATTTGCTAGTGACTCAGCTCATAAGAGGTGGTGGCGAGTGTTTGATGCCATGCCAAAGAATTTGCAACAATATTGTGGACTCACTAAGAAAATGGATGCAAGGATAAGGAAGTGGAGAGGGATAGCTAGGAGAGCTAGTTCTGATGGGCATTGGAGAATTAAGGTTAAGGACCCGAGTTTTACCAGTTGAACTAACTGAAACTCACGAACAACACACTATTTGTTATAATGATTCCTTTATTTTTTGAACAAATTAATAATGTAATGGCATGGTAGCTATAGAAAATTTTGAAAATAGTTACCTTAATGTTAGATTGTTAATGTTGTTTTTGTATTGATAGACAAAAGAACCTCACAAGTTACCACTCACAATCCCGCACTTGGGATGAAGTGATGGGGTTCCTAGTTTTCTGTACAAATATCATCTAAGGTTGAATTAATGTTTTTGATTGAATTTTATTTTTCTTCAAGTTTTAGATTGAATTAATGTCACGTTTGTTGTTACTTACTATTTCAAAAGATAATAAGATATGAGTTTATATATTGCATGATGTTGAATTACCTATTATTTCAAAAATTTAAGCTTTGGGATGTGATGAATTTAATCATTTAAATACACAATTCTAATATTCTCCCTTAGATGAAACAACGTTCAAACTTAGGACTTCTTACTCTGATCAGATTTTAAATTACCAATTATCTCAAAAATTTAAATTTTAAAAGATGGTAAATTTAATTATTTGATCATGCTCTAAGACATGACAAATAAAATAATAAGACAAAACTTGAACTGTAATCTAACAAATAGATTCTACAACCAGAGGAGCTTGGATTAATTGAGAATGCCATAAATGGGCTTTAAGACCTGCGGACCTAAGTGAGGGGTCTCTTGGGCTCCCAAACCATAAAAACTAGTGCCATTCTCATCGGCCAAGTATGCAATTCTCCTCCTAAAAAGTTTGAGTGTTACCCTGAAAATATTACTTTGTAGCCTCACCAATTTCTGACTTTATCATTGGAATGTCTTTAGTTTACTCGACCTCTGGTCGCCCCTAATTATTTGGAGGAATCTTCCTTTCTTTTATAGAAAACATTAAAATCTTTAAAAAGGAATCTTGTTCAATCACAAATCATAAATGAAGTTTAATTTAACCCTATTATTAATTAATTAATTTTTTAGGAGATATGATAGAATTTCAATTAATGGTGTTTACTTCATGATTGCTCTTTATAATTAGGCTAAAACACCAATTGGTTTTTAATATAGTCGAGGTTTGAAATTCATATCTCTTATTTGATATCAAAAGACTTCAAAAAAAAAAAAAAATTGGAGACAAAATTTTGCTCTAAATAAATACGTTTGGAGCCTTAAGTTTTAATCCCAACTAGAAAGATGAAATGTGTTTCTATCATAGGACAAAGTTTGGTCATTTCATCCACTAGAGATACATGAGAGGAAGTTTCAGTCAAAAGATACAAACCCAGCTGACTTTTAAAGTGAATTTTTGCCACGCTTTTTCCTGAAAAATATTGTATTCAGTCAAAGTGTTTGTTTCAAGACTATGGAATGATCTTTGCTTTAAAAGCTTGCTGATCTTTGTGGGTCATTGGCTAGGAGTTTGGCGTGGGTCATCGAGTTGATCAGCGTGGGTCTCTGATCGTTGTGGTGGTCGTTGGAATTGTGGTGACTGGTGGCTGATAGTGGGTAGGATTGTTGGGTTGAGAAAGAGAGAGAGCCAGAGAGAGAGAGAGAGAGAGACAGTGAGACCAAGAGGGAGAGGGGATGAAAAAAAACAAAAACAAAAAAGGAATAAAAATAGAAGTTTTGATGTTGTAAAAAAATAGAAGTTTTGATATTAAGTGTATTATAAAGTGAGATGTTAAATGTTATAAAGTGGTTTTTTGAGATGCCAAATGCTAAAATTTTTAAAACCCTTGATGTGAATGCTATTAGTTCAAGTTGTTGCTATCTTCTACATAGGGAGAACCACCGATCCCTGAACATCTCCCTATTGAAGCAAAAGATTTTCTGCTGAAATGTTTGCAAAAGTATGTAATTTTTATTGTTCTCTACATGCTGTCTCTCCTTCAAATAATTTGTTTGAATTCTGGATGTCCTAAATATATATTGCACTGGAAAACTTTCTTTTTCTTGTTCAAAATTATTTCTTAAGAGTAATTTTGATGAGCAATTTAGATTCAGAGACTACTAATTTTAGTTTTAGTTGTTCTTTTTATATTCACTAATTTCTTCTATTTTTCTTTTGTATTTTAATAGATAACTACAATTTATACCTGATAAGGGGAATTTTTAATTGAAAAAATAAAAGTTGATCTCCAAAGACCCGTCAGCTCTATTATGCAAGCTGAAGATAGTAAGCTGAAGGTAGTAAGCTGAAGGGTAAGCTGAAGGTAGTAAGCTGAAGGTAGTAAGCTGAAGATAGTAAGCTGAAGGTAGTAAGCTAAAAGTAGTAAGCTGAAGGGTTGAAGGTAGTAAGCTGAAGATAGTAAGCTGAAGGTAGTAAGCTGAAAGTAGTAAGCTGAAGGGTTGAAGGTAGTAAGCTGAAGATAGTAAGCTGAAGGTAGTAAGCTGAAGGTAGTAAGCTGAAGGGTTGAAGGTAGTAAGCTGAAGATAGTAAGCTGAAGGTAGTAAGCTGAAGGGCAAGCTGAAGGCAGTAAGCTGAAGATAATAAAGCTGACGACCCTAACGAGGTCGTAGGCAAAGCTGATGACCTTAAAGCTGACGACCCTAACGAGGTCGTAGGCAAAGCTGACGACTTTAAAGCTGACGACCCTAACGAAGTCGTAAGCAAAGCTGACGACCTTAAAGCTGACGACCTTAAAGCTGACGACCCTAACGAGGTCGTAGGCAAAGCTGACGACCCTAAAGCTGACGACCTTAACGAGGTCGTAGGCAAAGCTGACGACCCTGACGAGGCAGTAGGCGAAGCTGATAACCCTAATGAGGGAGTAGGCAAAGCTGACGGCTCTAAAGCTGACGGCTCCAATGTATTCTTGACTTGATCACCACGCATGAATGATAAAAAGATGACTTGCTTTCCACGTTCAATATTAGAGTCTGATATGGAATAATAATCATAGCAGGTGTCATGGGCTTAACCCGTCAGTGTGAGCTTCGACTGACGGGCCAATCATTATGGGGAAACTAGATACTTACAGAAAAATAGAAGTGGTAGACAGAACCAAGGTATTGCATGGTCCTCGGACCCAAGCCTATGGTAAAACTATTCACACCATTATACCTGGGTACTAGACAGAATCAAGGTATTGCATGGTCATCGGACTCAAACCTATGGGGAAACTAGATATTTACAGAAAAATAGAAGTGGTAGACAGAACCAAGGTGTTGCATGGTCCTCGGACCCAAGCCTATGGTAAAACTATTCACACCATTATACCTGGATACTAGACAGAACCAAGGTATTGCATGGTCCTCGGACTCAAACCTATGGGGAAACTAGATACTTGCAGAAAAATAGAAGTGGTAGACAGAACCAAGGTATTGCATGGTCCTCGGACCCAAGCCTATGGTAAAACTATTCACACCATTATACCTGAGTACTAGACAGAACCAAGGTATTGTATGGTCCTCGGACCCAAACCTATGGAAAACTAGATACTTATAGAAAAATAGAAGTACTATACATAACCAGGGTGTTGCATGGTCCTCGGACTCGAACCCATGGAGAAAATAACTATCTGGAGAAAAGCCAAAGCGTTACCTAGAGTCAAGCTATAATACAGTCTTTAGATTTATATTTGAAGGATAACAGATGGTTTCATGAGGATAACTCCAGAATAGAATACGAATATCGAGCAGAATATTATAGTAAAGCAAATAAAAGAAAATATCATTAGTTGGAAGCAAAGTATTAAGTATTCAGTTCAAACGAAAAGTATACAACTTCCTTACAACGCCACTGAGGCAAGAAACAAAATGAGATAAAAGAGAAGATAAAAGAGAAAATAAACAAAATTATCCTATGTCGTATACTATTCTCCCCAACTCAGTAGGCAAATTAATTCGATAAGCAAATCAAAAGGCTTTAGCCAAGGCCTAAGGGCTTGGTCTCGAAGGGTCCGCCGGAGGCCTCGCCACGTCTTGTGGTATTTCCTGACCCTCGGTTATAACTCCCCCCAATGTTCTCTGGGGCTCAACCTCCTCGGGTGGTTAGTCCGTTAAAGATATATTATCGGCGGTCTTATCATGACTCTCAACCGTTGGCAATGAGGACCCCTCCTCGGGAGCAGCAAGTGTAGTCTCGCGAATTGCAGGAGGGTAATATACCATGTCCTCCCTCCTAAGGTCAGATGAGGCATCAACCCTTGCTTGGTTGAGGGCTTCAAGCCAGGTCTGAGAACAGTAATGCCTGCACACTGCAGGAACTTGAGCCCGAAGGGTGGCTTCAGTCTTAGCCACCCCATCTGCGAAAGCCTCCTCTTCTGCCTGTTCTACAGAGCGCTCAGCGTCTATTTTTGCAAAAACCGCCTCGTCTTTGGCTCTCACAGCCTCGTCCCTGGCGTACTCGGCAACACCTTTCTCATGGATTGCCACGGTCAACTTTTCTTTCATATAGGCAATGTCCCCTTTGGCAGTCTGTAGTTGACCCTCAACGTCTTGCAAGCGATTAGTTTGATCCTCAGCTTGCTTCCTGGCCACGGCTAGGTCGGAGACAGCAGTATCCCTGGCCTTCGTCATCTCTTCCAGATCCTCGGTCGCCTTTTTTAGGTCGGCCTCAGATCTCTTGAGGGTATTGGCAGCTTCCAAGAACTTGTCACGCTCTTGCGCTAAGGCATTGTTCTGGCCATCGACCTCCTCGTCTAACCTGAAAAGAGCCTGGATAGTCTGCCAACAAAAACAAGTAACTCCGTAAAGAGAACGGAAGGTACTAAGCGACAAAATTTGAATAAAGTAAATAGGTGCCAAAGGACCCACCATGCCTAGATATTTCTTAAGGTCAAGGACAACCTCTAACCCACTCATATTTCTTAGCTCGGCCATGTCAGTGGGAAGAAGAAGAGATTTCTCCAGGGCCTCGGCCACGAGAGCCCCCTCGGCTCCTTGAGATTCCCGCATCGACGCGTTATCCATCAGGGGCTGATCATGGAGCATGGCAGCGGGTAGCCAGGCTTGAGCCTCGGACTGCTGGATGGCCTTCTTACCTTTCCGTTGACCACCGAGTTTCAGTTGCTTCGGAGGCCTGCGAAATCTATCCTCCTCGGGCGGGGAATGGGATTTGCTCCCATCCATTGGCTCCTTACCCTTGGAAAGTCTCTTCCTTTTCGGGTCATGAGACTCGGTCTGAGGGTCTGATACTGTGGGGGCAGAGGACGACCTGGTTTACACAGTTAAAATTTGGGGCGGAGGTGCTGGGGGCTGGGGCTGCGACTCTTCCGGTACACCCTTCTTGGGACCGCCTTCGAACAAGTCAAGAAGATTGGTTTTGGGCTGTCTTTTTAAACCCATCTCAGCCTGAGTACCAACTCTTAGGGATCGGAGATTGGCTTCAGACAAATGAGGGTCTCCTAGATCACCAGAGGGATCCTCGGACTGATCAACTAGGTTGAACACGCCATATTCGTCCTCAGAAGAACTCAGTTCAACCACCTCTCTTGCCTTCTTAGATAGTCCTTCCTCGGCCACCGTTACTTGTTGGGACGAGGAGGGACCTGTTAGCGGAATGCCTTCAGGTATATAAGACCCCTCGGAAAATGCAAAACCGTCCTCCACCACGGTAATCTGCGTAAGCCGAGGGTCACGAGCTCTAATTACGTGCTTCAGGACTGGGAATGATTTCTGAGCTGGGTCGCATCCAAGGATTTGATGAGCAGCTCTGACCTGGTTATCAGTTTCGTTCAGGAAAAGGTCCGACCTGAGAACGGTTTCCAAATCCGCTTTGTTAACCAGGTGAAAATGACGTGCAAAGGCGTGCGGATCTGCGAAAAGAAAAGTGAAACTCCTATGGTTAATCAACCAAATCGGATATACAGTTATAAAACTTGAAAATACTGAAACTTAGATTGTCTTTTACTTCGGATACCCTACCTGGCTCCCCCTCTACTGTTGGGCAATGAAAACCGTTGTGCCACTCCCCCGACACTATGAGGAAATCTTGGGTCAACCCCTTATTGGAATCAAGAAGACACTGGATGAGACGAACCCTATCGTCCCTTGTCTTCATATAGTACGTCTTACCCCTCAGGTGATGAAGGTTGTAGCACCAGTTCACATCGTGGTGAGTCAGTCTCAGCCCCATTTTCTCATTCAGGGTATCTACACACCCTAATATCCTAAATACATTCACGGCACACTGAGTAGGAGCCAGGCGGAAATGCCTAAAGTAATTGAGAGTCACTGGCCTCATAGGGATTCTCATCCCTCCCTCTACGAAAGCGACTATCGGGATCACGACTTCACCCTCTCTCCTCCTAATGTACCACTCCCCTTCTTCACAGTATTTCAGACTCACATTATTGGGTATCCCATAGTTTACGATGAATTTGTTCATCATCTCGTCGGACTCAACCAACTTCTTAAACTTACCCATCCCCCCAAGGACAACTAAAAATTTCAGAAGAAGAAAAGAAGGGATAGAACCAAGGAAAATTTGGGGTCACTGGAAGAAGAAGACTTACAGAAGTATGACGATGCTCTTCAGGTAGTGTGCAAGTTGAACTAGATTCAAATCATACGCATCAATAATTGTAAACGCGAAAATGAGGAAACCAGGAGGTTCAAACAGGTACTTATACTCCTCCTTAGGTTCCCCAAATGTAACCGCTTGCCCATAAAAGCAGGAGATCCCCACCGAACAATTACAATCATACCGTTGAAAATGGGAAACATGGTGCCGCCAAAATTTAATGTGGGCACACATTAAGTCTTGAAACGCCAAAAACGCGCATCGGGCAGTCGAAAAGTCGCCAGCATTAACACGAACTGAAGTGGGGCGACTCGTCTAGAGGGCCCGCAGGTATCAAAACCCTCCTCCCCGTCCGAGGGAACGTGCAGCAGGGTTTTGAGGGGCTATTGTGGGGCCCGTGGGCCTGATAGCCTCGGCCCATCGTTTAGCAGGCTCAAGGCCCACGCCGAGGAATACTGACCATTCAAGGCTAAATTGGGGAAAGCCTCTTTTCCGGATCTACGCCGAGGACCTCCTCGTCCTCGGCCTGATAAGGATGATTTTTGGGAAAGACCAGGCCCAAAGTAAGCTGTCACCCTCGCATTTAATGCATTCACCTAACCCCTCTGGCCGCATTAATGGGGATATAACCCTTTAGCAGGGCAACGTTGATCAGAGTGAACCACTTGAGTACTGATAAGGCCCCTGATGGGACGGACGGCCAGAAGAGAAACAAATGGATGATCAACAGATGGAATAAGGAGATAGGAAGATGAAGACTATATAAGAAAAGCAAGTAAAGTAAAAAAGGGGGGGGAAGAAGGGGAAGAAAAGGGGCTCTTCGGACATGGGCCGAGGAGCATCCCCCAGTTGTAAAGAAACTCTAAGTATTTTCTTTTATAAAAAAGAGTTCATGCTTGATGAACGACGGCCAGCGTCTAAACCTTTAACCCACTCTCTGTAAATTTATTGTTTGGGCTTGTTGGGCTGAAAACCTATTCATACTTAGGGTCAAATCCAAACTGAGTCCCTACAGATGAATTTAATCATTTAAATACACAATTCTAATATTCTCCCTTAGATGAAACAACGTTCAAACTTAGGACTTCTTACTCTGATCAGATTTTAAATTACCAATTATCCCAAAAATTTAAATTTTAAAAGATGGTAAATTTAATTATTTGATCATGCTTTAAGACTGCATGACAAATAAAATAATAAGACAAAACTTGAACTGTAATCTAACAAATAGATTCTACAACCAGAGGAGCTTGGATTAATTGAGAATGGAATAAATGGGCTTTAAGACCTGCGGACCTAAGTGAGGGGTCTCTTGGGCTTCCAAACCATAAAAACTAGTGCCATTCTCATCGGCCGAGTATGCAATTCTCCTCCTAAAAAGTTTGAGTGTTACCCTGAAAATATTACTTTGTAGCCTCACCAATTTCTGACTTTATCATTGGAATGTCTTTAGTTTACTCTACCTCTGGTCGCCCCTAATTATTTGGAGGAATCTTCCTTTCTTTTATAGAAAACATTACAATCTTTAAAAAGGAATCTTGTTCAATCACAAATCATAAATGAAGTTTAATTTAACCCTATTATTAATTAATTAATTTTTTAGGAGATAGGATAGAATTTCAATTAATGGTGTTTACTTCATGATTGCTCTTTATAATTAGGCTAAAACACCAATTGGTTTTTAATATAGTCGAGGTTTGAAATTCATATCTCTTATTTGATATCAAAAGACTTCAAAAAAAAAAAAATTTGGAGACAAAATTTTGCTCTAAATAAATACGTTTGGAGCCTTAAGTTTTAATCCCAACTAGAAAGATGAAATGTGTTTCTATCATAGGACAAAGTTTGGTCATTTCATCCACTAGAGATACATGAGAAGAAGTTTCAGTCAAAAGATACAAACCCAGCTGACTTTTAAAGTGAATTTTTGCCACGCTTTTTCCTGAAAAATGTTGTATTCAGTCAAAGTGTTTGTTTCAAGACTATGGAATGATCTTTGCTTTAAAAGCTTGCTGATCTTTGTGGGTCATTGGCTAGGAGTTTGGCGTGGGTCATCGAGTTGATCAGCGTGGGTCTCTGATCGTTGTGGTGGTCGTTGGAATTGTAGTGACTGGTGGCTGATAGTGGGTAGGATTGCTGGGTTGAGAAAGAGAGAGATACAGAGAGAGAGAGAGAGACAGCGAGACCAAGAGGGAGAGGGGATGAAAAAAAACAAAAACAAAAAAGGAATAAAAATAAAAGTTTTGATGTTGTAAAAAAATAGAAGTTTTGATGTTAAGTGTATTATAAAGTGAGATGTTAAATGTTATAAAGTGATTTTTTGAGATGCCAAATGCTAAAATTTTTAAAACCCTTGATGTGAATGCTATTAGTTCAAGTTGTTGCTATCCTCTACATAGGGAGAACCACCGATCCCTGAACATCTCCCTATTGAAGCAAAAGATTTTCTGCTGAAATGTTTGCAAAAGTATGTAATTTTTATTGTTCTCTACATGCTGTCTCTCCTTCAAATAATTTGTTTGAATTCTGGATGTCCTAAATATATATTGCCCTGGAAAACTTTCTTTTTCTTGTTCAAAATTATTTCTTAAGAGTAATTTTGATGAGCAATTTAGATTCAGAGACTACTAATTTTAGTTTTAGTTGTTCATTTTATATTCACTAATTTCTTCTATTTTTCTTTTGTATTTTAATAGATAACTACAATTTATTCCTTAACAAACTTGAATTTGTAAATAATAACATCACTATTCACCACTATTTCTGTGAAAAGAGACGTCATTTTCATGTACAATCTTAAAATTTTGATTATTATATTCTTCCCTTGCCAAATAATTTTTGATTGCCAAATTCAACAAGGTATAAAAAGAGGTGACACAATGACTACACAACGACCACAATTTGAACTTAGTGCGTGTTTAGACTTTAGATGTAGTTTTTTAGTGATTGCTTATTTGTTAAAAATTGATTAAACTGCAGTGTTTAGAAAATGTGAGTATATAATAAAATAGGCTAAAAACTACAAAAGAAATTAAAGAAAAAGGTATAAGAAAAACGAAAATTTTAGATAAGACATCAAATTCAAGAAACTATAGGGAATCGAAATCTTTTATGCCATTCTTTCTGTTCCATTGTATGTAGCACAAATTAAAATTTGTCACTTGTCAATTAATACCTAATTTTACGCTTTTTATACCACTTGCCAAAAATAAGAGGAAAACAAGAATGTCATTCGCACCTCTGGTAACGCCACAAGCAAGAAACAAACAACCACCACCAACCTTAATTACCAGAACTAGATTGGCCCGCCATTCTTGTCCCCTTTGCTTCCCTGTTTTCTTGCCCTGAACACTAGTCCCATCACCATAGTTGTTTAATCCACTTCCACTGCCACCACATCACGTTTGCCTTGCTCCTCATTTTCTTTTTTCTTTTTTTCTTTATTTTTTTATTTTATTTTATCTCATTTTTGGTAAGTGAAATAAAAGGTAGAAAAAAGTAGGTATTAATTGACAAATGGCAGATTTTAATTTGTGATACAGTCCGTTTGGATACAACTTATTGTTGCTGAAAAATGATTGTTATTGAAAACACTATAGTAAAATAATTTTTAAATATATAAATAGTACCGCGGAAGTTATGTTTAATATTTTTTTAATCTGTAAACAGTATATAAACAATGTTTAACCGTGTGTAAACAATCTTGTCCCTAAAGTAGAAACACGCGCAAAAAAGAAAAAAAAAAAAAAGGAAAACGCACAAAAGAAAAACACAACGTTGAAATAATTGTTATCCAAACACTCACATAGAGTGAAATAGTGAGAAGATTTTTATTTCCAAAAATGACAAGATCAACATGCGCATCCATGCAAGATTCCTTAAAACCCCCCTTTGGGATATAAATACACTTCAAAGTTCTCCCACTTACACCACCACACCAAAACTTGGGGAGCTCAATCAAATCAAATCAAATCAATGGGTTCCAAAACTTCTTCTTCTACTAGAGCAAAACCCTTCATTTTCTTTCTCCTCTTCCTCTCATCCTCCCTCTTTTTCACTGTGTTAACCTTTAGACCAAAGCCAAACCTTATTAACACACATGGGCTTCAACATCAAGCCAAGATATCAAATGGGTTCAATCTTATTGCAAATGAATTCAAGGGTAAGAATGTTAAAGTTGGTTTGGTAAACATTGTGGGTGATAGAATAGAAGCTACATACAGATTACTTGGATTATCAGAGTCAAAAACTGAGACTGTCAAGGTAAGGTTTGATCATGTGTCCAAGGATTTGACATGGAGGGACTTCTTCCCTGAAAGGATTGATGAAGATGAGAAATGGGCTCCACCCAAGTGCCCGGAGATACTATTGCCGAGGAAGGAGGATTATGAGGACCTTGATGTGGTAATAGCTAGGACTCCATGTGATAAGGTTAAAGAGAATAAAGGGATTAGGGATGTGTTTAGGTTACAAGTCAATTTAGTGGTGGCTAATCTGGTGGTGAGGAATGGATGGATTAGTCCTGATGTTAATCGGACGGTGTATGCTGTGTTCATCGGGTCTTGTGAGCCAATGGTGGAGATCTTCAGATGTGATGATCTTGTGATGCATCAAGGAGATCATTGGGTGTATAAGCCTGAGTTGAGGAGGTTGAAGCAGAAGGTACTCATGCCTTTTGGGTCATGCCAACTTGCTCCTAGTTATGCACAAACGGGTAAGTTTTAGTTTGATCAGAGTTTCTTTGTGCAGTTTTGTTGATACGCTATAATTAGACATGACACTAATTTCTACCATTATTTATGATATTTTTTTTATAAGATTCAGAGGAGATTAATTTATTTACAAAATATTTATTGGCAATTAAGGAAAGTTTTCTTTCCATAATTGATAATTAACCTGCCAAACTTTTCCAAATTCAGCATGCTATGTTTTGGCTTTTTTTTTTTTTTTCGTTATCATGACAGTGATGGCTGATGAGAAAAGAAATGACCGCAGGGAAATGATGTGATCAAAATTCTTGAATAATATTATTGAGTTCTAACTATTGTAATTTGTATAAAAAACTAAGACTTTATTAAAGGATAGACCATCTCCCCATATAGGCAATAACAAAACCAAATTGAGTTGGTACTTTTAGTTACCAGGATTGACATTTCCATATCAGTTTTCGCTTTTTTTTTGGTAAGTTTTTTAACAGAATAAGACTCCTCTCTCTCTCTCTCTCTTTTAATAAGCAGAATAAGTCAGTTAGAAAAAAATAATTAAATACGTATGAGGGATTAAAAAAAGAAAATGGATGTGCAAGTTAATAGTTATGTATGGTCCAATGGAGCTGCTCAAATAGTCAAATCCATTTCGTCATGATTTTTTTTTCTTTATTAGATTAGGGGAATATTTTCACCAATGCAAAATACACCTAATACACAAGGTTCGTCAAGTACTCAGATGCAAATGTCTGAACAAGTAGTAAAAGGGTGGAGTGGAAATATATAGATGGGTGTAAGATTCAATTTTTTTGAAATTAACATACATAAAAAGATATGAAAAAGACCTTAAGAGTGTTGTAGCTCAGCATTGATTTGTCATTTTTATAAGGGGAACCAAGATTTGAATCATTCCTTCCTATTTATTGAANATATATATATATATATACATTTTTTTTTTTTGAAAAAAGATCAAAAGAAAAAATTCTAGTAGCACGTCTCATAACAAGAACCTTTGTCAAGCAATTTTAATAATATCCTACATTAGAATTTAGAACTATATAACAATTTTAAAGTTTTTGACTCTTTTAATTAGGTCAAGAGGTGTGGAGAAATTTTATGTCAGAATCAGGACAACAGAAGCACAGCATTACCTTACACCACCATAAGAAGGCATATGCAACAGTCCTCCATTCTTCAGAAGCTTATGTTTGTGGTGCAATAGCCTTAGCTCAAAGCATCATTCAGAGCAACTCCACCAAAGACCTGGTCCTCCTTGCTGATCACTCCATTAGTTCCAAGTCCATCCGAGGCTTAAGAGCCGCCGGATGGAAGATCAAACGCATCCGAAATCCATTTGCCAAAAAGGGTTCTTACAATGAGTGGAACTACAGCAAGCTACGCGTATGGCAACTAATAGAGTATGACAAAGTTATTTTTATAGATGCTGATCTTTTAGTCCTAAAGAACATAGACAAATTCTTTGTTCACCCACAAGTATCGGCTGCAACAAATAATATGATGATTTTTAATTCTGGGGTCATGGTAATTGAACCATCATTGTGCACGTTCAAGGAGTTATTGTCTAAGAGTTTCAAGCTGGAGTCATATAATGGTGGTGAGCAAGGATTTCTTAATGAAGCTTTTACATGGTGGCACCGGTTGCCTACAAAGCTTAATCAGCTCAAAATTTTCGATGAGTCGAACAATGAGAAGCATGAGATAGCAGAGGATAGTTATACAATGCAATATTTGGGGTTGAAGCCATGGATGTGTTACAAGGACTATGATTGTAATTGGGACAAGTTGGATCACCATCAGTTTGCTAGTGACTCAGCCCACAAGAGGTGGTGGCAAGTTTTCGAGGCCATGCCAAAGTATTTGCAACCATATTGTGGACTCACTAAGGAAATGGATGCAAGGATAAGGAAATGGAGAGGGATGGCTAGGAGAGCTAGTTTGGCTGATGGGCATTGGAGAATCAAGGTTGAGGACCCGAGACAACACCATTTTGTGGACTACTTGAGGGATGCCAACAGTTGAATCGAACACAATACTATTTGTTCTAATAGTTCTTTTTTTTTTTAGAACAAATAATGTAGTGGCATGGTAGCTATATAGACTTTATACAGAGTCAATTCTAGAAAATTTTGAAATAGTTAACTTTATGTTAGTTGTGTTGTTTTTTTTTGGACAGATAAACGAAGCCCCCACAAGCCCGCATTAGAGATGAAGTGATGAGGTCCTTAGTTTTCTGTACAAATATCGTCAAGAAGCATTAAATTAATGAATTAAAGACAAGAAACTTCTTTTTATTTAAAATCTCTAATTAGCATAACTCAAATATCACTTCAGTCTATATCAAATGAAACAAAGTAAAAAACACATAATAACATAGAATTTATTGTTTTCTAACTTTCTATAAATAATTAATTGTGGAAAAATATGCGATCAAAGTTTTGTAATTAAGTCCAAAGTAACTTCAAAGAAATGAATTATAAGAAAAGTTAACAGATGCCCTAAGGACATTAATTTAGGAAATATTTTTAGAAAGTTTTATGAGAAGAAAAAATATTATTAATTAATTTTTACAGTTTTTTTATATTTCCCATTAAAATGATATCAAAACTTTTTAAAAATTGTTTATTACCAAATATTCTAAGAGTATTGTTAACTAGACACATAAATTATTAACACACTTTTAAAAAGGACTCAAAATTAGTATAAGTATATATTGAAACTAGAAACTTAATTCAATAGGACTATCATCATCTTTGAATTACAAATAATAACACGAAACTTGAATTGTAATTTAACAGACTAATAGATTCTTCAAAATATTTCTAAAAAAAAAAGATCCTACAACCGGAGGGGCTTGATTTGAGAGAGCCATAAATGGGCTTTAGGACCCGCCAGCCCAAACTAGGGGCTCTTGGGCGCCTGAAATAGAGCTTGCTCTCAATCAAAGTTTTAGAGCATGATTTACCAAAGGCCAAGACTTAGGTACAGCCATGTGGATATTTTTCACATGAAATGGAAGCGTAATTTTTAGTTAAGTAGTCACATGATTGAATTTTAAGAGGAGAATTTAAGAAACAACACTTAAGATATTGTACTTTAGTTTTATCATGCTTTTAATAGTATTGCTCTCTCTTCTCTTTAAAATTATTAAAAACTAGACTCATTCCCAATAGCTTGAGGAGTCTTTTTGTTTTTTATTTTTTGGTAAAAAAAAAATTACTATTGATCACAGGGAATTTTGTTCAATCAACTGAGACAAATAATTTTTGTGGCTCATTTTTTGTTCTTTATTCTCACCCAGCTACACCAAATTGCTAAAAAGAATGATGTAAAAACTACTACAAAATTTACTACATTTTAATTATAAATTGTCTTACAAATATATTTGACAACTCGATAATCATGTCAATTTCGATGGTCTTTCTCACAAAATCTTTTTTTTTTCTAATTATTCTGTCCAGCATCAATTTAATGGTAAAATATAAACTTTTTATTGAACTTGAATAGTTTATGTAGAGATATTGGGCCCGAGAGCTCATCATTTGTTCGTGTTACAAGTCTGTAGCCCAATCCGAGGACAAGAGGTTGTCCGAGGAAAAGGAATCTTTATTAGAAAAGACTGTATTAGTAAATAGAGGTTAACTTTGACCATAATGGCTTGAGAAGGTGGGTCGAGGGTAAATACATCCTCGGCTGATTGATGCCGAGATCCGAAAGGGTTGTCTATCACTTAGGATGATGTTCCAAGAAGTCTCATTGTTGTTGATAAGTACCATGGAGGTATCGGACAGGAAAGTGCCCTAAAATATCTAAGGAGAAAGCTGTTGTTTCCGCATTAAATGCACTGCAGCTAACTTTCTGGCCATATTAATGTGGATGCGATACTTGAACAGTGTTGTTTCAGCTTTACAACTACTATACAATGACATAGTAGAGGGGCTGATGGGACAAGTATCAACACCAACACCAACCCTCCAATATACACGTGTGAGATGGTAATGAGAAGGAAAGAGGATATAAAAGGAGAAGAAGGCAACAAGAAAAGGGGGATCGTGAATTGAAGAGAAAAATACTGTTGCTCCCAAGAACCAAATTTGTAACCAAATTTGAGAACAATATATAAGAATGGACATCCTCGGACTTTTGTCGATGACTATTTTTCTTCAATACAATTATTCTTCCTTTCATTCTTTTATCATCTAAACTCACTCTAGTGTTTGTTTGATTAACTAAATCCCAGTTTTTCAACCCATTCTTTATAAATTTATTGTTTTGAACTTTTTGGGCCTAAGTCCATCCACGTAGTGGGCAAAGAATTCAAATATGGTCCTTACAATTTATATTTTAAAAAGTAAACTATACAATTTCTTTTTTATTACAATGTAATTACAATAATATTAAATTTCGAATTAAAACAATGTCTCTCTTACTTATAGATATTAAGAGCATTTCACATTTGGTTCACCAAAATTCACTTTTTTGCATTACCAAAAAATTACTTTTTCTTAAAGTTGTAACTCAAATCTTTGATTTTTATTTTTTCCCCTTGGTGTTTCCCTCTTTTCACTTACCAGATGTAGGACAATTGGTGGTGATTGATTGAATATTCTATCGTCGCAAAATAATTAAACTATTATTAATACACATATTCAATTATATTTTAGCACATTTTTAGCAATTTTTTTTTACAAAAAATTAGATAAATTGTTCTTAAACAAACACATAAAAAAGTACTGGTATCTTTTTTGCATTTTTATGGATTTTACACACAAAAAAAATTTTTTTTTTTTTGAAAAAAGATCAAAAGAAAAAATTCTAGTAGCACGTCTCATAACAAGAACCTTTGTCAAGCAATTTTAATAATATCCTACATTAGAATTTAGAACTATATAACAATTTTAAAGCTTTTGACTCTTTTAATTAGGTCAAGAGGTGTGGAGAAATTTTATGTCAGAATCAGGACAACAGAAGCACAGCATTACCTTACACCACCATAAGAAGGCATATGCAACAGTCCTCCATTCTTCAGAAGCTTATGTTTGTGGTGCAATAGCCTTAGCTCAAAGCATCATTCAGAGCAACTCCACCAAAGACCTGGTCCTCCTTGCTGATCACTCCATTAGTTCCAAGTCCATCCGAGGCTTAAGAGCCGCCGGATGGAAGATCAAACGCATCAAACGCATCCGAAATCCATTTGCCAAAAAGGGTTCTTACAATGAGTGGAACTACAGCAAGCTACGCGTATGGCAACTAATAGAGTATGACAAAGTTATTTTTATAGATGCTGATCTTTTAGTCCTAAAGAACATAGATAAATTCTTTGTTCACCCACAAGTATCGGCTGCAACAAATAATATGATGATTTTTAATTCTGGGGTCATGGTAATTGAACCATCATTGTGCACGTTCAAGGAGTTATTGTCTAAGAGTTTCAAGCTGGAGTCATATAATGGTGGTGAGCAAGGATTTCTTAATGAAGCTTTTACATGGTGGCACCGGTTGCCTACAAAGCTTAATCAGCTCAAAATTTTCGATGAGTCGAACAATGAGAAGCATGAGATAGCAGAGGATAGTTATACAATGCAATATTTGGGGTTGAAGCCATGGATGTGTTACAAGGACTATGATTGTAATTGGGACAAGTTGGATCACCATCAGTTTGCTAGTGACTCAGCCCACAAGAGGTGGTGGCAAGTTTTCGAGGCCATGCCAAAGTATTTGCAACCATATTGTGGACTCACTAAGGAAATGGATGCAAGGATAAGGAAATGGAGAGGGATGGCTAGGAGAGCTAGTTTGGCTGATGGGCATTGGAGAATCAAGGTTGAGGACCCGAGACAACACCATTTTGTGGACTACTTGAGGGATGCCAACAGTTGAATCGAACACAATACTATTTGTTCTAATAGTTCTTTTTTTTTAGAACAAATAATGTAGTGGCATGGTAGCTATATAGACTTTATACAGAGTCAATTCTAGAAAATTTTGAAATAGTTAACTTTATGTTAGTTGTGTTGTTTTTTTTTTTGGACAGATAAACGAAGCCCCCACAAGCCCGCATTAGAGATGAAGTGATGAGGTCCTTAGTTTTCTGTACAAATATCGTCAAGAAGCATTAAATTAATGAATTAAAGACAAGAAACTTCTTTTTATTTAAAATCTCTAATTAGCATAACTCAAATATCACTTCAGTCTATATCAAATGAAACAAAGTAAAAAACACATAATAACATAGAATTTATTGTTTTCTAACTTTCTATAAATAATTAATTGTGGAAAAATATGCGATCAAAGTTTTGTAATTAAGTCCAAAGTAACTTCAAAGAAATAAATTATGAGAAAAGTTAACAAATGCCCTAAGGACATTAATTTAGGAAATATTTTTAGAAAGTTTTATGAGAAGAAAAAATATTATTAATTAATTTTTACAGTTTTTTTATATTTCCCGTTAAAATGATATTCAAACTTTCTTAAAATTGTTTATTACCAAATATTCTAAGAGTATTGTTAACTAGACATATAAATTATTAACACATTTTTAAAAAGGACTCAAAATTAGTATAAATATATATTGAAAAAACTTAATTCAATAGGACTATCATCATCTTTGAATTACAAATAATAACACGAAACTTGAATTGTAATCTAACAGACTAATAGATTCTTCAAAATATTTCTAAAAAATAAAAGATTCTACAACCGGAGGGGCTTGGTTTGAGAGAGCCATAAATGGGCTTTAGGACCCGCCAGCCCAAACTAGGGGCTCTTGGGCTCCTGAAATAGAGCTTGCTCTCGATCGAAGTTTTAGAGCATGATTTACCAAAGGCCAAGACTTAGGTACATCTATGTAGATATTTTTGACATGAAATGGAAGCGTAATTTTTAGTTAAGTAGTCACATGATTGAATCTTAAGAGGAGAATTTAAGAAACAACACTTAGGATATTATACTTTAGTTTTATCATGCTTTTAATAGTATTGCTCTCTCTTCTCTTTAAAATTATTAAAAACTAGACTCATTCCCAATAGCTTGAGGAGTCTTTTTGTTTTTTATTTTTTGGTAAAAAAAAAGTTACTATTGATCACAGGGAATTTTGTTCAATCAACTGAGACAAATAATTTTTGTGGCTCATTTTTTGTTCTTTATTCTCACCCACCTACACCAAATTGCTAAAAAGAATGATGTAAAAACTACTACAAAATTTACTACATTTTAATTATAAATTGTCTTACAAATATATTTGACAACTCGATAATCATGTCAATTTCTATGGTCTTTCTCACAAAATCTTTTTTTTTCTAATTATTCCGTCCAGCATTAATTTAATGGTAAAATATAAACTTTTTATTGAACTTGAATAGTTTATGTAAAGATATTGGGCCCGAGAGCCCATCATTTGTTTGTGTTACAAGTTTGTAGCCCAATCCGAGGACAAGGGGTTGTCTGAGGAAAATGAATCTTTATTAGAAAAGAATGTATTAGTAAATAGAGGTTAACTTTGACCATAATGGCTCGAGAAGGTGGGCCGAGGGTAAATACATCCTAGGCTGATTGATGCCGAGATCCGAAAGGGTTGTCTATCACTTAGGATGATGTTCCAAGAAGTCTCATTGTTGTTGATAAGTACCATGGAGGTATCAGACAGGAAAGTGCCCTAAAATATCTAAGGAGAAAGCTGCTGTCTTCGCATTAAATGCACTGCAGCTAACTTTCTGGCTATATTAATGTGGATGCGATACTTGAACAGTGTTGTTTCAACCTTACAACTACTATACAATGACATAGTAGAGGGGCTGATGGGACAAGTATCAACACCAACACCAACCCTCCAATATACACGTGTGAGATGGTAATGAGAAGGAAAGAGGATATAAAAAGAGAAGGCAACAAGAAAAGGGGAATCGTGAATTGAAGAGAAAAATACTGTAGCTCCCAAGAACCAAATTTGAGAACAATATATAAGAATGGACATCCTCGGACTTTTGCCGAGGACTATTTTTCTTCAATACAATTATTCTTCCTTTCATTCTTTTATCATCTAAACTCACTCTAGCGTTTGTTTGATTAACTAAATCCCAGTTTTTCAACCCATTCTCTATAAATTTATTGTTTTGAACTTTTTGGGCCTAAGTCCATTCACGCAGTGGGCAGAGAATTCAAATATGGTCCTTACAATTTATATTTTAAAAAGTAAACTATACAATTTCTTTTTTATTACAATGTAATTACAATAATATTAAATTTCGAATTTAAACAATGTCTCTCTTACTTATAGATATTAAGAGCATTTCACATTTGGTTCACCAAAATTCACTTTTTTGCATTACCAAAAAATTACTTTTTCTTAAAGTTGTAACTCAAATCTTTGATTTTTATTTTTTTCCCCTTGGTGTTTCCCTCTTTTCACTTACCAGATGTAGGACAATTGGTGGTGATTGATTGAATATTCTATCGTCGCAAAATAATTGAACTATTATTGATACACATATTCAATTATATTTTAGCATATTTTTAGCAATTTTTTTTTTTACAAAAAACTAGATAAATTGTTCTCAAACAAACACATAAAAAAGTACTGGTATCTTTTTTGCATTTTTATGGATTTTAAAAAAAAAAAAAAAAAAAAATCATTCATAATTTTAACTTTTAACCAATTTTTACCAGACTGATTTAAGGTCTAGTTTTCCATTGAACTTGGCAGTCCAAGGGAAATTAAATAATAGTTTTACATGACCGATAAAATTGTTCTTATAGTTATAGCCAAGGGGAAAATTGCAACTTTACCATAATCAAAGGAAAAAAAAGAAGGAAGAAGCAATTAATCCTATTTTTAATTTAAAAAAAAAAAAAACTTTTGTCCTCCATCTTTACTGTTGATTAAAGGGAGAGACAAAAAAGAAAAAACCCATTATTTTTCTATATTTCATTTTTCTTTTTCTTTTTCTTTTTTCAAAAACAATCACACCCACCTTTTTCCCTCCTCTCTCTCTCTCTCTCTCTCTCTCTCATATTTCTCCACTTTTCTTTTCCTCCACACTGTAACCCAAATCCAATACTCTCACTCTCTCTCTCTGTGTCAGAAACACATACATACATACATACACAAATGCAGGACATATTTGGATCAGTCCGCCGATCACTGGTGTTCCGTACAGCCCCACCAGAAAGCGAAGATTCACCATCATCACCATCACCGTCACCGTCACCGTCACACTCACCACTGCCATTACCATTAGTCGACAAGATCAATTCTTGCATTCGCAAATCCAGAGTCTTCTCCAAACTCTCTTCTCCTCCTCCTCCTCCGCCACCGCCACCGATCCGATGGCGAAAAGGCGAGTTGATCGGCTGCGGCGCATTTGGGCGCGTCTACATGGGCATGAATCTTGATTCTGGGGAGCTCCTAGCTGTCAAACAGGTTGCTTTATAAATACATTGCTTTCTTGTGGGTTTTTTGTCTTTTGATTTTTGGTGGGTGTTGGCTAGTTTTGGTTTTGGAGGCCAGTTGATTGTTGATTTTATCTTGGTTTTGGTTAATTTTGGATTTGAAGATCAGTTTTGAGGATTTATCTTGATGGTTTTATCTGGGTTTGGGTAGATTTTGAGTTTGGAGGTTAATTTTGGGGGTGAAAAAGTGAGTTTAGTGGGGTTTTCTCTTGGTGATTTCATTTGGGTTTTGGTTAATTTTGGATTTGGAGGTCAGTTTTTGGGGTTTTCTCTTTTTGATTTTATCTGGGTATTGGTTGATATTGGGTTTGGAGGTTAGTATTGCAGTGAAAAAAAGTAATTTTGGGGAGGTTCTTTCTTGTTGATTTCATCTGGGTTTTGGTTAATTTTGGACTTGGAGGATAGTTTAGGGGTTTTTTCTGATTGATTTCATCTGGGTTTATGTTAAATTTGGATTTTGGATTTTGATTCTGAGTTCTTTCTTTGTTGCCGGTTCTATAGTGCGTTTTTGCTAATTTTAGTTTTGGAGTTTTTGTATCTGGATGGTCTTCTTTTTGGTTCTAGTGGCTTTTGGTTAATTTAGTGTTTGGTTATTGTTTCTTTTTGATGGATGTGGAATCTGATTTTAGCTGTTTGGTGCTTGTTCTTTTCCAGGTTCTGATTGCAGAAAATAGCGCTTCAAAGGAGAAAGCTCAGGTTTGATTTCCAATTTCCTGTTTTTTAGTGTGCTGCATTATCAAGTGCTTAGTATTTGATTTTGTATTGATATTGTGGAGTTTATGCATTATCTCTTTTACTAGTTTGTTACTGAGAGAGAGAGTAAAATTTGCCATTATTAGGTTTCATTATGTTCTGACTGCCGAACAATTTAAGTCATCAACTAAGGTGTTTAGATTTAGAAGTAGTAGATTCACTTGATTGTTAGCCTTTCTCTTTCTTAATCCCTAGAAATGCAATATACTAACAGCAGGGTTGGCGGGATACAATTGGAGGTTTAATGGGACAATTTTAAGCTGAGTTTTTTTCCCTATAATATTCATTCTTCTCGCTTATGAGGTGCAACAATGTAGTAGAGATGCAAAATAAAAGTTAAGTTTTTGTATTCGAGTTTTGCTTACTTCTCTTTTTCAAGTAAATTAAGTAATAATATAGCTCTAATTTTTTGTAATGTTGATCTTAGATAGGGTTTTATCATTTTGAATTTTGTTTTGTTTTGTTTTGTTTTTTTTCTTGTAGAAGCAACTGTAACAATGAAATTCTATAAGCAATACATATATTTGGAAAAGAATATAGCCTTGTTATATAAATTAGTATGTTAATTAGAGTATTTTCATTTATTTTTAAAACTTATTTTGAAATATTAGTTCTGAAAAGAAATATAAACTATTAATATGAGAATAAATATGATGTTTTAGAAAACACATGAGAAAAAACAAAATTACAGGGCCTTTGATGGAATGAATGGTAGATGTTTTTTTTGGGTAATTGATGTAAAGATGATGATGATGATTATTATTATTATTATTAAAATATTTGATGGAAAGACTTTTAAGGAGAGAGAGAGATGCAAAAAAAGATCACGTGAGTTTTTTTTTTTTCCATTGTTAGCTAGACAAGAATTGTGTTTATTCTATTATAAGTCAATGGGTATGAGATTTATATATGCAGTATTATACTGAAGGACCAAAATAATGGGGCCTTATTCCACTTGGGGGGGTCTTAGGCATTTGCTAAGTGGCCTGGTGGGAGAGCTGGCCCTGTATAACAGTTATAGATGTTGGTTTGTTTCTACTTCCAGCTGCATTTTGTTTTAGTTTACCTCTGTTTATTGTTGGGAGATAGTTTAAATTAAGACATTTAGATTCAAAACTTTATGCTTCATTGTGTTTTTTTCCAAAAGGATTGACATATATCTCTCAGCTATGCCAAATAGTTTTGTGACGCTTCATTGAGTGAAAATTATTGATTTTATTTTGCATTACAGTTTTTTTTTTTTTTTTTTTTTTTTAGAAACTTAAGACAACAATTCAGCAATAGAGTTTAAGAAGGAGAGAGAGAGATGCAAAAAAAGAGTACGTGATTTTTTTTTTTTTTTTTTCATTGTTAGCTAGACAAGAACTGTGTTTATTCTTTTATAAGTCAATGGGTATGAGATTTATATATGGAGTATTATACTGAAGGACCAAAACAATGGGGCCTTATTCCACTTGGGGGGGTCTTAGGCATTTGCTAAGTGGCCTGGTGGGAGAGCTGGCCCTGTATAACAGTTATAGATGTTGGTTTGTTTCTACTTCCTGCTGCATTTTGTTTTAGTTTATCTCTGTTATTGTTGGGAGATAGTTTAAATTAACACATTTAGATTCAAAACTTTATGCTTCATTGTGTTTTCTTCCAAAAGGATTGACAGATATCTCTCAGCTATGCCAAATAGTTTTGTGATGCTTCATTGAGTGAAGATTATTGATTTTATTTTGCATTACAGTTTTTTTTTTTTTTTTTTTTAAGAAACTTAAGACAACAATTCAGCAATAGAGGATTGATTTCTCTGGTCCTAATTAATGGCTGTGCATGTATCAGGTCTTTTTATTTTGTGAAGTTGGAAATCGTGATGATTGGTTACATTTATTGGTTATCTAATATTTATTTACTGAATACTTAATATTGATGCTATCACTAGGCACATATCAGGGAGCTTGAGGAAGAAGTGAAGCTTCTAAAGAATCTCTCCCATCCTAACATTGTTGTGAGTATGACCTTCTATTATTCATTAAATAGAAGAAGCCTTTCACTTCTCTGATAGTGTACTTTGTTTGGGTTCATTAGAGATATTTGGGTACCGTGAGGGAGGAGGAAACCTTAAATATTCTGTTGGAGTTTGTCCCTGGTGGATCAATATCTTCACTTTTGGGGAAATTTGGATCTTTCCCTGAGGCTGTAAGTTCTTGCATACTCAACTTATATCGTAAGGTGTTTTTTTTTTTTTAATGAATGATAAACTTTATTAAAAGAAATCTCTGTATACAAGAAATATACAGAGAAAACAATTATCAATGAAAGTAAGTGTTTTAAATGCAAACCTTATGGTCTGTTTTGTTAAGCAGGTTATAAGAACATACACAAAGCAGTTGTTATTAGGACTGGAGTATTTACACAGAAATGGAATCATGCATAGGGACATTAAGGTGATGTTCCTTATCCTGTTAGTGACATATGCGCAAAAAGGGGTCCTTTTTCCTTGACTCATTGTTTCTTTAATTTCAGGGGGCAAATATTCTTGTAGATAATAAAGGATGCATTAAACTTGCAGATTTTGGTGCATCCAAACAGGTTGTTGAGCTGGTACTTACACTGCCTTTCCCTTCACTTTCCAATCAGATGTACAAGTTTTATTTTTTGGACACTTGTACTTCTTATATGATATCTAATTGAGAGATGTGCATTAGTGTAGGCTACTGTTTCAGGTGCCAAGTCTATGAAGGGCACACCATATTGGATGGCTCCTGAAGTCATTCTCCAGACTGGGCATAGCTTGTAAGGACAACTAGAACCTTCTTACCATAAAATGATTACCAGCATCCTACTATATCTTCAATATGATTGCAAAAGAGGTTTTTCTGGGAATTGGTTATTAGATTATTTCCCATATTGCTTAGTTATCATGGCAAGTGCCTTCCACCAAAAGTGATAGGTCAAGGGTTTGAGTCTGGGATTCAGCCTCTCCAAACCAAATTGGGGGTAAGGTTACCTACCATAACCTCTCTTAGACCCCGCAAAAGTGGGAGTTTTGTGCATTAGGTACAACTTTTTTATTGCTGAGTTATAGAAGTGCCAGGTGGGTATTGAGCCCATGATTATACCCTCAATCCCATTTATTTGAGCTATAGTGCATTGGATTGTCACTAAAATTTGACCATGGATATCTTCTGTGCAGTTATTTATTTGGTTGTTTTAGCATGAGGGTTTTTGGATATAGAATAGAATGCATAAGAAAGGTTAAAAAAGAAGAAAAGGTTCCATACGGTAAGTAAAAGAAATTTAGATATACTATGAATATACTTGTGTCTTGCTGAAGATCCAGAGTTTAAGGGAGTCAATCAACTTTAGCTAAAATAGCATCTCCTCTCCTTGTAAGAGAAAGGTGGAGGTCATGGGTTCAAGACCCATTGAGTGCACGAGTCATTTACCAATAAAAAAGGAACTTGATTTAAGGGCATTGATTTTTAATACTTCTAATTCTTTGATAGGTAGATTTACCTAAATACTCTCAGGTCACTGCTGTTTTTTCTTAAGCAGCTGCCTAAAGATTGAAGATTAGGTACAGATATGAAATGACACTGTATAGCTACATTGAGAAGATCTGATTAACACTAAGTCTTCCCCACTAACTTTGTATTCAGCCACATATTGATGCTAGAGCTATATGCTTTCACAAGACAAGAGTCCTTTTTAATTTTTATGGTTAATCCTTATCTAATTTCTCTTATAATACAAAAGAGATCTGGAAAAGATTACAGGATTTATGAAGAAATATATAGCAAGGTTATCTGCTCCTGTAGATTTGGGAGTCCAAATGCTTCATAAAACCTCTTTGTTGCCTCAACATCAAGCAAAACTGGAAGTTTTTTTGTATTCATTCTATGCTATACATGAGAGTTGAGGCAGACTTTATATTAATTCTAAAAGTTATGTTCTTTGAATAATATCCTGTTATAGTTGTACTACATATTTATTGTTTAATATTAGCAAAAAAAAAAAAAATTGTTTAAGAGGTATGTAGAATTTTTCTGGGTTAACTTGGTCCCCTGGAGATATATGAAAGAAAAATCAGTTAAAACTAAGCTAAGTTTTAAAGTGAATTTTTGCCATGCATTTTCCTGAATATTGTATTCAGTCAATGTGTTTGTTTTAAGACTATGGAATGATCTTTCCTTTAAAAGCTTGCTGTTCTTTGCATGACAAAGCCAAGTTTTATACCTGAACCTTAGAGTAACTTTTAGTAAAGAGTGGCGGCAATAATGCATTATGTTAGCTTATATATGCACCCTGTTCTGACTTTTGGTTATGCCAGCTGCTTCTGTAATTCTGTTGTGGACCTTACGGTCCTAGATAGATGGTGAAATTCATTGGTATTACATGCTTTATGATGGATCTGGTAGTATCTGAATCCCTGATATCCTATGAACATATTCTCTAGTTCTGCTGATATATGGAGCGTTGGATGTACTGTAATTGAGATGGCCACTGGAAAGCCCCCATGGAGTCAACAGTACCAGGAGGTATTTATTCTGCTGAATTCTAATATTTGGTTTAAGGGGTTCTCCTCTAGGTTGTAATAACAACAATGTTAGTTCAGGTTGCTGCTCTGTTCTACATTGGGACAACAAAGTCTCATCCACCGATCCCTGAGCATCTCTCTGTTGAGGCAAAAGATTTTTTGCTGAAATGTTTGCAAAAGTATGTAATCTTTATTGTTTTCTACTCTCTTTTTTTTTTAGAATAATTTTTTTGATGTTCTAAATATATATTTCACTGGAAAACTTCTTTTTCCTGGTCAAAATTATTTCTTAAGAGTAGTTTTGTTGATGAGCAATTAGACTGAGAGAGGGAGAGAATTCTGACTCCTGATTTTAGGTTTTTTTTTTTTCCCCAGTTATTTAATAAATACTTTGTCATGTGGGATTTAATGGCAGGGAACCAAATTTGAGGCCTGCTGCATCCGAGTTGCTCCAGGTGATTATAGTTTTAGAACTTCTCTATAATCAATTGGCACATTGTAGGTGGTAGTAGTAATAGTAACTTTTCTGTTATTCACTGTAGACTCATGTTTCTGGTGATTATCAAAATGTTGGCCATTCAGTGGTTATATTTCACCAAGTTTTGTTCTTACTTTGCCAACTACATGCAGCATCCCTTTGTTACTGGTGGACAAGTGGAATCTCATCCTTCTTATCATACTTCTGTCACGGTTTGTTCCACTGAACTGAATGATATAACTTGTTATTTATTTGTTCCTTTAAACCATTTTGTATAACAGTAATTTTATCACCATCAGGAGAATTCTGAAACCCCTTCTTTACCCAGTGCCTCAGATCATGAGACTTCGTAAGTTTTGCAATTGAAGTTTTCCCTGAATTTGAAATGCATCTTTAATGATGTCTGGATTCCCTTTGACATGATAGCATTAACTTTGTTTCCAGTAAGATGTCAACTAGCCCCGGATCAACAGATCTTTGTAATTTGGATAGTCTGCGTTGCTCAACTGCATTTCTTGAGAAGTCTTCAGAAAAAAGGCATATTTGGGAATTGAACAACAGTGATGATGACATGTGTCAGACTGATAAAGATGATTTTACAGTGCAGGAAATAAAGATTGGTTCTTCTTTGATGCCTGAGAACTTAAAGGTAACTACTTTTATTTCCTTTGTTCTTGGATTTTGTATGAGCACTCAAGAATTTTGGAAACTAATTGCTTATGTATTACTTGGTTATAATTAGAGTTTCAACCCCATGTGTGAGCCCACTGATGGCTGGGGATGCAAATTTGATGCAAGTCCAGAACCAGAGCTAACAGGAATAAATCCAGACACTAAAGGAACAGATTTCTCAGGCTGCTGGTTGCTCTGGGGTTTTTGGTGAGGGGGACAAAGATTTTTCATTTCCTTGTGGCCCGTCACTTTCTGAGGATGATGATGAACTTACTGAGTCAAAAATCAGAGCCTTTTTGGATGAGAAGGTACTGATTTCAGTTAAGAGTTCATGTATATATATGTTATCGTGCTCTGAATAATTGTGTTGTTGAAATGAAAATCAACATGTCAGGCTTTTGAACTGAAGAAACTGCAAACGCCTTTGTATGAAGAGTTTTACAACAGTTTGGCAGCTTGCTCTCCAAGTTTTACGGAGAGTACACGTGATGAAACTACCCCAAAGTATTTGAAATTACCTCCAAAAAGCAGGTCGCCGAGTCGTACAAGTTTTATTTTTTGGACACTTGTACTTCTTATATGATATCTAATTGAGAGATGTGCATTAGTGTAGGCTACTGTTTCAGGTGCCAAGTCTATGAAGGGCACACCATATTGGATGGCTCCTGAAGTCATTCTCCAGACTGGGCATAGCTTGTAAGGACAACTAGAACCTTCTTACCATAAAATGATTACCAGCATCCTACTATATCTTCAATATGATTGCAAAAGAGGTTTTTCTGGGAATTGGTTATTAGATTATTTCCCATATTGCTTAGTTATCATGGCAAGTGCCTTCCACCAAAAGTGATAGGTCAAGGGTTTGAGTCTGGGATTCAGCCTCTCCAAACCAAATTGGGGGTAAGGTTACCTACCATAACCTCTCTTAGACCCCGCAAAAGTGGGAGTTTTGTGCATTAGGTACAACTTTTTTATTGCTGAGTTATAGAAGTGCCAGGTGGGTATTGAGCCCATGATTATACCCTCAATCCCATTTATTTGAGCTATAGTGCATTGGATTGTCACTAAAATTTGACCATGGATATCTTCTGTGCAGTTATTTATTTGGTTGTTTTAGCATGAGGGTTTTTGGATATAGAATAGAATGCATAAGAAAGGTTAAAAAAGAAGAAAAGGTTCCATACGGTAAGTAAAAGAAATTTAGATATACTATGAATATACTTGTGTCTTGCTGAAGATCCAGAGTTTAAGGGAGTCAATCAACTTTAGCTAAAATAGCATCTCCTCTCCTTGTAAGAGAAAGGTGGAGGTCATGGGTTCAAGACCCATTGAGTGCACGAGTCATTTACCAATAAAAAAGGAACTTGATTTAAGGGCATTGATTTTTAATACTTCTAATTCTTTGATAGGTAGATTTACCTAAATACTCTCAGGTCACTGCTGTTTTTTCTTAAGCAGCTGCCTAAAGATTGAAGATTAGGTACAGATATGAAATGACACTGTATAGCTACATTGAGAAGATCTGATTAACACTAAGTCTTCCCCACTAACTTTGTATTCAGCCACATATTGATGCTAGAGCTATATGCTTTCACAAGACAAGAGTCCTTTTTAATTTTTATGGTTAATCCTTATCTAATTTCTCTTATAATACAAAAGAGATCTGGAAAAGATTACAGGATTTATGAAGAAATATATAGCAAGGTTATCTGCTCCTGTAGATTTGGGAGTCCAAATGCTTCATAAAACCTCTTTGTTGCCTCAACATCAAGCAAAACTGGAAGTTTTTTTGTATTCATTCTATGCTATACATGAGAGTTGAGGCAGACTTTATATTAATTCTAAAAGTTATGTTCTTTGAATAATATCCTGTTATAGTTGTACTACATATTTATTGTTTAATATTAGCAAAAAAAAAAAAAATTGTTTAAGAGGTATGTAGAATTTTTCTGGGTTAACTTGGTCCCCTGGAGATATATGAAAGAAAAATCAGTTAAAACTAAGCTAAGTTTTAAAGTGAATTTTTGCCATGCATTTTCCTGAATATTGTATTCAGTCAATGTGTTTGTTTTAAGACTATGGAATGATCTTTCCTTTAAAAGCTTGCTGTTCTTTGCATGACAAAGCCAAGTTTTATACCTGAACCTTAGAGTAACTTTTAGTAAAGAGTGGCGGCAATAATGCATTATGTTAGCTTATATATGCACCCTGTTCTGACTTTTGGTTATGCCAGCTGCTTCTGTAATTCTGTTGTGGACCTTACGGTCCTAGATAGATGGTGAAATTCATTGGTATTACATGCTTTATGATGGATCTGGTAGTATCTGAATCCCTGATATCCTATGAACATATTCTCTAGTTCTGCTGATATATGGAGCGTTGGATGTACTGTAATTGAGATGGCCACTGGAAAGCCCCCATGGAGTCAACAGTACCAGGAGGTATTTATTCTGCTGAATTCTAATATTTGGTTTAAGGGGTTCTCCTCTAGGTTGTAATAACAACAATGTTAGTTCAGGTTGCTGCTCTGTTCTACATTGGGACAACAAAGTCTCATCCACCGATCCCTGAGCATCTCTCTGTTGAGGCAAAAGATTTTTTGCTGAAATGTTTGCAAAAGTATGTAATCTTTATTGTTTTCTACTCTCTTTTTTTTTTAGAATAATTTTTTTGATGTTCTAAATATATATTTCACTGGAAAACTTCTTTTTCCTGGTCAAAATTATTTCTTAAGAGTAGTTTTGTTGATGAGCAATTAGACTGAGAGAGGGAGAGAATTCTGACTCCTGATTTTAGGTTTTTTTTTTTTCCCCAGTTATTTAATAAATACTTTGTCATGTGGGATTTAATGGCAGGGAACCAAATTTGAGGCCTGCTGCATCCGAGTTGCTCCAGGTGATTATAGTTTTAGAACTTCTCTATAATCAATTGGCACATTGTAGGTGGTAGTAGTAATAGTAACTTTTCTGTTATTCACTGTAGACTCATGTTTCTGGTGATTATCAAAATGTTGGCCATTCAGTGGTTATATTTCACCAAGTTTTGTTCTTACTTTGCCAACTACATGCAGCATCCCTTTGTTACTGGTGGACAAGTGGAATCTCATCCTTCTTATCATACTTCTGTCACGGTTTGTTCCACTGAACTGAATGATATAACTTGTTATTTATTTGTTCCTTTAAACCATTTTGTATAACAGTAATTTTATCACCATCAGGAGAATTCTGAAACCCCTTCTTTACCCAGTGCCTCAGATCATGAGACTTCGTAAGTTTTGCAATTGAAGTTTTCCCTGAATTTGAAATGCATCTTTAATGATGTCTGGATTCCCTTTGACATGATAGCATTAACTTTGTTTCCAGTAAGATGTCAACTAGCCCCGGATCAACAGATCTTTGTAATTTGGATAGTCTGCGTTGCTCAACTGCATTTCTTGAGAAGTCTTCAGAAAAAAGGCATATTTGGGAATTGAACAACAGTGATGATGACATGTGTCAGACTGATAAAGATGATTTTACAGTGCAGGAAATAAAGATTGGTTCTTCTTTGATGCCTGAGAACTTAAAGGTAACTACTTTTATTTCCTTTGTTCTTGGATTTTGTATGAGCACTCAAGAATTTTGGAAACTAATTGCTTATGTATTACTTGGTTATAATTAGAGTTTCAACCCCATGTGTGAGCCCACTGATGGCTGGGGATGCAAATTTGATGCAAGTCCAGAACCAGAGCTAACAGGAATAAATCCAGACACTAAAGGAACAGATTTCTCAGGCTGCTGGTTGCTCTGGGGTTTTTGGTGAGGGGGACAAAGATTTTTCATTTCCTTGTGGCCCGTCACTTTCTGAGGATGATGATGAACTTACTGAGTCAAAAATCAGAGCCTTTTTGGATGAGAAGGTACTGATTTCAGTTAAGAGTTCATGTATATATATGTTATCGTGCTCTGAATAATTGTGTTGTTGAAATGAAAATCAACATGTCAGGCTTTTGAACTGAAGAAACTGCAAACGCCTTTGTATGAAGAGTTTTACAACAGTTTGGCAGCTTGCTCTCCAAGTTTTACGGAGAGTACACGTGATGAAACTACCCCAAAGTATTTGAAATTACCTCCAAAAAGCAGGTCGCCGAGTCGAGGTCCAACTGGTGCTCCATCTCCAACAGTTGATTCCCTTAATACTGGAAGCCCAGGAAGTAATAGCAGGCATGTGTCAAATATTGGCAATGCAAGTGATCAAAGTTCACAGGATAATCCTTCACCTCCGCCTAGTGATTGGAGAGGACGTGTAGTTGATGCTCAGCAAGAGCCCAACAGTCCAAGGTTAGTATCAGTTAATGGTTTGATTCGTTTGCCCCAATATGATTTTCTGCTAGTTGGGGATCAATCTGAAATTCTATACTGTGCTACTCATAGTATGAGCTTTTCCGAGAGACAGAGGAAGTGGAAAGAAGAGCTTGACCAAGAGCTTGAAAGAAAGCGAGGTATATATTTCTTGCCTTGCCTCTTATAATCTCAAAAACCAGCTAAACAGTGTTTCTGTAGCACCCAATGTTTAGTGGGACTCGTTTGTGTGTACGTGAGGCTTACTTCCATAGAAGTTATCACTAAGTTTGGTTTAATGTATTTTTTAGAAACTCTTAGAGACACCATTGCTAAGTTTTTGTTTTTTGTTTTTGGTCAAAACGCTGTAAAATTTTTGGGATTTTTGCTTGATGATGTGCCTTAGTAATTTAGTATATCTAAATTTAAGCTGTAGAATAACTCTATGTGAATAATGCATCAAAATATGTAGAATTTTTTATACTTCATTGCGTGATTGTCTGTTTTTGCAGAGATGATGCGGCAGGCAGGTGTGGGAGGGAAAACATCATCACCAAAGGATCGAGCTTTAAATCGGCAAAGAGAGCGGACAAGATTTGCATCTCCCGGCAAATAAGTTTTTCAAAGAGAAAGTTGGCCCTTGAGAGTTGAGTTTTCCCATTAGGAGTTCAACACAACAGCTGCAGTTTTGGCGAGTGGTAAAATAATACTTGGCCTGGCCAGTTTGCAAGCTCTGTGTGAATACAGCAATGATGCATCTTGCTCCCAATTTTTGTTCATATTTTATGAATGCATCCTTGTATGATTTGAGGCCTAGTAGTGTATGTAAGTTGTGCTATATAAGCATTGTTAGATAATTTTTCCTCTGTATTCTTGGGTGCTTCTTGTGGGGATGAGGGAAATGGATACATTTTTTTGACATTCCTTTCAAATGCATAGAAATTGTATTAATGTAATATAATAGACATAATAGCCTATGAAAAAATTTTCATGACACTTCCTTTTGTAATACATGTGGACATACAAGTCTATTATTTGGACAACAAAATGGTTTTTCCAACTTAAAATTATTTATGACGGTTTAACAAATTAGTAGGAAATTGGCAAAAATGCAAAATTGACCCTCTAACTTTCACTCTTTTTCATTTTAGTCCTCTAAGTTTTAGTTTTGTCATTTCAGTTCTCTAAGTTTCAAATTTTGTCAATTCAGTTACCCATCAGTTAAGTGTTGCCGTTAACTAAGACAAAACAACGCTGTTTTAGGCTTCTTTTTTTTTTTCTTTTTAATTTTATAATTTAAAAAAGAAAAGAAAAACTGTTACAAAAAAAAAAATTAACCTGAAAATCAATTAGCCTCACCGATTTTTGAGAAATAGTGAAATTTTGAGAGATATGCATTTCTGCAGATCTTCGACAAAAAAGTGAGTGGGGCTTCAGCCTATATTCTTCATTCCTTTCAAGTTCTCCTGAAATTGATTGGAGTTTGTCAAAATGGTGATGTTTGGGTAACCTCACATTATAGATTGGAATCTAACTTCACTTGTAAGTTGTAGCCATCATTGTTGCCTGTGTCCTATTGTGGTATGTGATAAAGTTGAATCCTTTCAATATATCCCTGCCACTCTTATCTCTAGCCAGGTAAGCCACTCTTGAACTTGGGTCTGCAATAACCAGCTATAAGGATGAGAAGTTGCCAGTTGGGGATCCCCCCTTCCATGGCTTGATTCTTTTGGATGGAACATGGATGTTGTGTTCTGCCTCTTGCTTACTTCATTGGTATGTTGTAGTTTTGGAACTTGCAGGTTAATTGTTTTTCTTTTTTAATTTTTTTTAGTTATGAAATTAAAAAAGAAAAAGAGAGAGATTGGCTTAGTTAACGGCATTAGTTAACTGGATAGTAACGGAATACTGAATTGACAAAATTTGAAACTTAAAGGACTGATATAACAATTAATGAAACTTAGAGGGTCAGTTTTGGATTTTAGCCAAAAAATAGGTACTTTTTAAAGACTTTTCGAAGAATTTATCTGGCTTGAAATTTTCACAAAGACTAGATCAAAACAATAAAAAGGTTAAAACTAAGAAGAATAAGAGCATAAGTAATTTTCAGTTTCCACTGCAAGTTGACAATATTTATATCTTGCAAACATGTACATCAACAAATACTATGAATGACCAAACTCAAACCCACAAAAGAAAAAGAATTAACTATGACGGACAAAAAGAAAGTATCATAAACAATGAGAATTTATGAATCTATTGATACCTTGCAAACTTGTACATCAGCAAATGCTTTGAATGACCAAACTCATATCCCCCACAAAGAAAAAGAATCAACTATGGACAACAAGAAAGTATCATAAACAAAACGTTCAATCTATGGTAAAAGAGTTCCCCACCAACACACCCCCCCCCCCCCCTCTTTTATTTCTCCGTGTTTAGAATCGCATTGGTGTCACAGCTGGACGCTGCTTCAATCCACTCATTAGCCCATCAATCTTCTGTACGCCCTTTCTGCTCCTCAATGGAGACACCAATCTAGTTGCCAGTCTTGAAGGAGAGAAAGACCGGCGCAACTTTGATGCAGTTGACATCTTTGGAGACTTCTTGCTCAAACTTGTATGCCTAGTGGGAGAAAGAGAAACCACTGGGGGGCTCTTGATCTTGACTTGAAACTTCGAAGAAGCTGATGGTGGAGACTTAATTAAGAACTTATGTGGTGTTTGTTTGTTTCTTGCTATAACTGGAGACCTTGTCTTGCAAAACTTCTGTTGCTGTGCAGAAGCTGTAGACAAGAACAAAGGATTGGGGAATAGAACTGTCTTTTTCGCCCATGGTCTATTCTTGGGGGATATTCTATTTGCCAAATATCGGCTATTTTCTTTGTCCAATTCTCTAATCTTTGGGGGTGAAACTTTGAAGTTGATTCGTGAACGAGCCCTTTGAAGTGATGGTGTATCAGACTCTGATCGAATCAATTGCAATTTGTTTTGCTTCTCCCTCTTTCTTCTAGTCCTGAGTTCTGTGTTTTCTGGTTGTGGCCTGCGGTTCCTCCGTTGCGTTACTGGAGTTTTAGGATCATCAAGTGTGATTTTCTTGGTTTTGTTAACAACTGCTGCTACTATTTCTCTTGCAAATTGGCTTGCTTGTAGAATTTCTCCGACCGTTTCACCTACAAGCATTGCTGGTAATGACATTCTACGCCATTCCTCTGTTTGTAAAAACAAAAAGGTTGTCACTCAATCCAACCAATTGGTTTATAAAAGACATATAAAAGAGTGGCAATTTTGAATTTCGGACTCATCGTTTATAAAAACACATTAAAAAAACATATAAATGAAATCATATCACAAGATTTCTTGTTACAAATGGGACCCAAGTAAAAGCATACATTCTCTTTTTCCTTTTCCTCAGTTTAGAATAAACCAAATGGAGTATTGAGTTAAAAGAAAAAAAAAAGCCCATTTCTCCTGTTTGTTCAGAGAGAGAGAGAGAGAGAGAGAGAGACCTCCTGTGTGAGCTGGAAACTTCCCCACTGGAGATTTCTTAGAGTTAGCATTCTTGATCCTTCAAATCAATGAGACACACACAGAAAACCCATTTGAGTTGCTTATACAAAAATGATGAAAGCACAAAAAAAAAAAAAAACTCAAAATTTTGCACATAATCAAATCAAAAACAATCCAGATCCAAGTGTACCTTGCAGACTCTTGCTTGCATCTGAGACTGGTCCTCAGGTAACCCCTGGTACTGCGAGGGCTTAGACTCACACCTGATATCACCTTTGTCCCACCTGACACTGTGTATTGTAGCTCTTGCAGCCTAGCCATACACCTATCCACCTTCACAAACCCATCAAAACACACAAATCCATAAGTTTGAAAGATGATTGGCTGCTAAGAAAATTAAGGAAATGAAAAATAAACACAGAAACCCGTAAGTTTGAAAGATGATTGGCTGCTAAGAAAATTAAGGAAATGAAATATAAACCCAGAAACCCATTAGTTAAAAAGTCGATTGGCTGCGGAAAAAAGGAAAAGAAAAAAAAAACCCCATGCCTATGAAAGATCATTCGCTGCTGAGAAAATGAAAAGAAACACAAAAACCCACAAGTTTGAAAGATCATTAGCTGCTGAGATAATGAAGGAAATGAAAAGCAACATAGAAACCCATAACTTTTAAGCTAATATTGGTGTAATGAAGTCGAAATTTCTACTGATCTGAATCCTAGCTAACTGAAGAATTAAGACCCAAAATTGGAATTTTCTTGTCTTTGCCTTGATTTTCCTAGGAACCAAAAAGAAATTCCATTTGTTTTTTCTGTTCTATCAGAAAAAAATAATATAGTTTACCTTCTTTACAGTTTCTCTGAGTAGGACCGGATTGATAGGTGCTACCATTTTCTTCAGTTTTTGTGGGGTTCTTGCAACCATTTTCGCAGTAAAGATGAAAACCCCAAGTGGGTCTCAAAGATCTCTCTCTCTCTCTCTCTCTCTCTCTCACACACACACTCTCTCTCTCTCTCTCTCTAAATACCCATGAGCCAAAGATTGAAAATTATCACTTTGAGTTTCTCTCTCTCTCTCAAACTCTTTTCTTTTAGTTCCTCTCCGAAGTGACTAAGTCAAACTCAAACGGGTTTGGCTTGAACATGACATGAGCTTTTTGGTAACGGATCTTTTTGGTTTCAACGGTCGAGTCTATCCTGCCTATGAAAACGTATGCACCTAACGGCTACTTTCTAATTTCAACTTAAGCAGGTATTTACTCTTTTTGTCTTTTTGTTTCTTTTCTTTTTGTTTTTTAAAATAAAAAGAAAGATCCGTGTTTATAAAATAGAGATATTGTTCAATGGGCCTAGTTGGTGGGTATAGGCTGTAAAATGTAAAGTACACAATGTGAGCTTCTCTCTCTCTCTCAAACTCTTTTCTTTTAGTTCCTCTCCGAAGTGACTAAGTCAAACTCAAACGGGTTTGGCTTGAACATGACATGAGCTTTTTGGTAACGGATCTTTTTGGTTTCAACGGTCGAGTCTATCCTGCCTATGAAAACGTATGCACCTAACGGCTACTTTCTAATTTCAACTTAAGCAGGTATTTACTCTTTTTGTCTTTTTGTTTCTTTTCTTTTTGTTTTTTAAAATAAAAAGAAAGATCCGTGTTTATAAAATAGAGATATTGTTCAATGGGCCTAGTTGGTGGGTATAGGCTGTAAAATGTAAAGTACACAATGTGAGCCCGACTAACCGAACTACAGTTAGGATTAAAGAAAATGAAGACCCTCTAGGCTGGACCCCATGTCCAACAGTCAGATTTTAACTCTTCACATGCAATGTATCCTAGGCCCTAGGAAAATAAACTAGATCAATCTTAGCTTAGTTTGTTAAAGCTTCCTCGTTTTTTTTTGCTTGTTTAACAATTTTTTTTTTTTTTTGTGGTAGCTTGTTTGACAATTTTTTTTTTTTTTTTTTGGTAATTATATGATTGAATTTCAAGTGATGACGTTACATAGTCTATGATAATTGCTCTTTATTGTCAAGTCAAAACACTTATTTGTTTTTAGAATAAACAAGATTTGGCATTCGAATCTAAATTAATACTAGGTTCATAATTTTTGCCACAAGTTGTTCACATGATAAGTTGTGAGTGATGGAATAAAAGTTGTGGATCCATGTTAATCCACAATTCCATTACTCACGACTTGTCATGTGGCAAGTTGTGAGTGGTGGAGTAAAAGTTGTGGGTCCATGTTAATCCACAATTCCATTACTCCCGACTTGTTACATGAGTAAGTTGTGGTTTTAATATTACTCTTGCATCTCAAATCTCTTACTTAATAACAAGAGAATTTACCAATAGAGGTAATTAAAACTGATTTACAGCTTTTTAAAACTTTACTATTTTCAACACACTTAAAATTTATTTAACTTATTGAAACCCAATAAGCTGATTTACTAAGGAACTAAGACTTGCTTTTGATCTTTTGGTTTTGGCTAAAATTATTGGTTTGGTTTGTATCTGTACATTAGCATCAACTCTGTTCAATCCTGCCAAAGGTCTTGCAACTAAATTGGCACCTCTCCATGTACAAAATGCTTGGGGGTTTAGGGGAGAAATGGTTCGACCCGCGGGGTTAGTAGCATGTTGTAATTATCTCTCGAGAAAAAAAAAATCTGTTCAATCCTATCTAGAATTTTCTTCTCTTCTTTACTTTATTTTTTGTGGAGAAATTCGAGGGAAAAAAATTGTCTCTTATGATAAATTTTTTTTTTTTTTTTTGATAAGCTCTTATGACAAATTAGACCCTGGTTTTTTAGTTTTACTATTTTAAAACACTTACTTTTATAAGTCATGATAATTAAAATACTTTGCTCATGTATGTTAAAAACCATTAATAGAAAACTTGTTTTTGATTCTTTTACGATCTCTCGCTCTCTCAAAGTTTCTCTATCTAACGTGGAGAATCCACAAAAAATAATAGACACCAATCAAAATTTTACTCTCATTATTTTATTTTATTATTTTTATATAAGTTGCTTTGTTAGTAGTTTAATATTTAGATTTCTTGTTTTAGATTATCGTTTCTAAAGTTTAAGGTCTAATACGACTAAATAAAAATACTAGGATTTGCCGAAGTGGGACTTAGCATCTGAAACATTATACATACTGTATAATATAAGGTTAAATTACCATTTTGTTCATCCAATTATAGTGTAAATTGAATCTGGTCCCTTAAGTATTAATTGTGTTAATTTACTCTCTCAATTTTTAAATTACTAATGATGTGGCTAGTGGAGCATATGTTAAAAGGGTTATTATAGAAAGTGTAAAAATTTCAAAATTAAGTCAATTTGAAGTTTCAACTATTGATTTAATTAAATTTTATATGGAAAAGAGACTGAAGGAAGACATGATTGATTTTGAAATTTGAGGAACTAAATCAACACAATTAAGAAAGCTTGTTTTTTAACGCATGTAGCTTCTTGATGTTAGGACATTGAATTGTTATTCTTAGATATTCATGCTGTTATATGTATGTATTCATATATTAATGATTCTCATTTTTTCAGTATGTTCATATATTACTCTTAGGTATTGTATGATAAATCTAGTTAGATAATTTAATGGAAATGAAACAGAGAAATTAGTTTCAGAATGATGATTCCCTTCTGAATAAAAAAGCTTCATATACTTATTTAATGCTACAGGCATGGTGACGGAGAAGGGAAAGCAGAACCCTTATGCAGAAGCTATGCAACTGGTTGATACATGCTTATGTCCACAAACAGAGCGCGGAGAGTAATTGATCAGATTTGTGGACATTCCTATGAGGAAACACCTATGATACTAGAACTCATGCCTTGCGGAGCATGTGATCCGATTCTGAAATTGGTTAATTCTGCAGTGACAAAGGCTAGTAACAACATGGATTTGAAGGAAACAAGTTTGTTAGTCAGTAAAGCTGAAGTCAAAGAGCGTCCTACTAGGAAAAAAATTAGACCTCAAGCTTGAGGAAGAGTTCATCCTATATAAGAAGGCGCACTTATCATATAACTGTTATATTGAAAGATACATCTTTGTGATAATGATTGCAACTATTCTACCAAAAAAAAAGAAGAAAGACTTGCAACTAAACTTTTAATCCCAGTTCAGCTGGGTTCAGTTTGTAGTATTGAAACATATGCAAGGTGGCCATCTTTTGTTCTATCCAATTTGTCAACTGATTATGGATATTGTCAAAGCTAATGAAGGCATTATAATGTATTGCTTTCTTCACTTTTGTTGTAGACTTGAAAGTATTGCTTATGTCAAAGACCAAATTTATTTAAATCGAAAAGATTCCTTCTATAAAACTTGCTACATGTAAAGGAAGCAACTACAAAGGTGCGTGGAGAAAGAAGTAAACCATCATCCTTGGGAGTGTTTGATGGCTGAGGGGCATTTTTACCTACTCTGCAATAAAATAAAATAAACACTTCTTGAAGCAGTGCCATGCACTCTCGTAAAGGTATTAGCTAAATCTCAGCAGAGGACACCAAACATAATTAATTTCCAACAAAACACGCACTCGTATATATTAAAGAGTACAACTGTACTTTCCTAATATCTGGATAGAAGATTTTATTCTCTTTCCAAATGTTATCCAATTGGGAATTATACACAAAGAAACAAAGCAAATGCATCCCAATCTCATAGAATTGACTGATTTTAAGTAAGCAAGAAGCATACAATTGCAATAATGTCCCAAAAGAACGAAAAAAAAAACAATAGAAAAATTGGGGGAACAATGGTTACAAGGCGTTTGACAATATAGACGGTGAAAACATGGCTCATTGAATCTCAGTTAGAGAGAGGGCAACAATGATGGCCTCCTGTTATTTTTCATGCCTCTCAACTTGAGTGGACTCCACACTAATGGTTTCCGTTGTAGTGCAACAACTGTTGGATGCTTTGACTTCCATGAACCAGCCTGTGTTGGAGGACTCCCCATGAACTTACTACTGCTCCTCATGGCAGCAGTTGGCGTTGTCTCTCCTGCTGTCCTTAACTCTGGCATTGGAGAGAACAACCGTGAGTACCGTGCCTTCCGTGGGTCTCTCACAAATGACTGCCGGCCCATTGCAGTGCCATTTTTGAATCGAGAGGCAGAGCTGTGGAGTGGAGTTGTCATATAGGTGTTGGATTCAGGACGGATGGTAGCAATGGAGACCCTTCTCCTAGGCTGAATTGCCTGTGTTGTTGTTGAAGGAAGTGGTCTGACAGCAACAGAAAACCGTCTTGGTTTCATAAGGTTTTTCGTATTTGTTGCTGCCATCGTTGTTTTGGGAATATTTTCTTTGCCACCTGCTGAAGCTGCGATGAGAGGATTGGCAGTTCCAGCTTTTCGAGGCGGAACAGGAGATGGTGGGGGAAGGAAATTGGAAATTCTCCGCAGTGGCAACCTCACTTTTGAAGGAGCCAATGGCGGCCTCTTCTCTGTTATAGTCTTCAGTGCTGCTTGTTTTAGAGATGAAAATCCAGAGGGCTGAGCAGTAGCGGCAGCAAAAGCTCTAGTTTCCTGTTTTAGTCTGGTTTTCCTTTCCTCTGCTAGTTGGTTCTCAAGGTCTCGAACCTGTTGAAAATCAGTTACTTGTTTAAACAGTAGAATTAACAAGAAACCAGATATTGACGGGTGTTTTAGGTAAAATCAGAAACTTATAATACCTTCTCTTGAAGATTTCGGCAGATATGTTCTCTGGCTGAAAGCTTTAACTGCAAAGACTGCAAATTATCCTGTAATTTCTTTGTTTCCTTCTCGTCATGTTTGAGCTTTTCTGCCTGTTGATTTGAAATCTGAGTTGCAGCATTTCAAAACTACAAAGAATTAAGTTTGACAAAAATTGCCTTATTGAACATACCATTTGCTTGTACTTGAAAAGCTCGCTAAGATCTGCCTGTTTGCGAGCAGGGCCACTCTCAATTCCACGGACTCGACTGGCAAAATTTAGTGAACAAAGTGTTTCACCTAGATCTGCTGAATTTGGGCTGATCTGGACAAACATCAGGGTTTTGCAATCTCCTCCTGCAATTCCAGTTTTAGTTAGCATGTGCATTAAGAGACAGAATACACACAGCTCCGAAAGAGTTGGACATTTAATATTGTTCTTAGATCTTCTGCAGCAATCCTGGTGATTCCAGGACCGCAGGATTAACAGCAAAAACAATCCTAGAGGATCTACTCATAGTAAATTAATATGCCATGCAAAATACTAACCTAGAGAGCTCTGCAGCATATGTGTGAGCTTGGAGTTCCTGGTTTGAAACAAAAGAATGAGATATCTTGATTAAATAAAAAGACTGATAATGTGTGTGCGCGCGTGCATGAAAGAGAATGAGAGAATTACCTGTAAGGAATGTGGGCTGTTTTAGATGCAAGGGCATAAATGACATCACCAAGCGCTGAGAGAGATTTATTAATGAACTGAGATTCCTTCAATCTTTCACCTTCAACTTCAATCCTACCCACACGCTCACTACCAGCCAAGTCCACCAGCCATAGGTGACTCCTTATCTTCAGTCCATTTATTAAATTTTCCCCCTTAACAGTCACTCGCAACAAGCTACAGGAGAAGAAACTTTTAGTTGTTACCACAATACACAAGGAATATATTTCTTATTTCATTCTTTTTTATTTTTTTTAAATTTTTTGAAGGATGCAAAGCAAATAACAGAAAATGAAGATAGCTAAGTGTACAAAAGTTACCAGTGAGAACGGCTGCTGAGCTCATTAGCATTGGTGGATCCCACAGATCTAGCTCGACTTCCAGACTTCATCAGTTCCCAAACATCTTCAGTACTATAAACATGAGCTTCAACAAGTCCCGGGACTTCTTGTGTTCCCTCTGCTGCTTGTTTGATCTCCAACCTGCATCCGCATAAAATTAAATATTATTTTACGGCCTCTTCTGAATTCATCCTATGCTTAGATTCAGATTGCAAATATCCAATAACATCAGCACTGAACTATCGAAATCTATTGATAACTCCTCCAAATAAACAGAAGCTCTCAGACAAAGGAAGTTTAGTCGTGTTAGCTCAATCAATATAAAAAGAAGGCTGTGAATCAAGCGTTAGTGATAATTATCACATCCAGCTTCTGGCCCAATTGTCTGCCAGCATATCAATCACCTCCAGGTCCATCCATGGTGCGGTCATAATTGTTCACTTTTCTTAATAATATCTTTTTCATCTAGTAATGCAATATATTTTTTGGTAGTACCGCTTTAAAAAAAATCAATTTAATGGTAAGTGAAGGTCTGATTCATATAAATATTTGCAGTGTTGCAGGGCCTAGTCAATAAAGAATATAAAGCTGAAAAGAACTCACTTCTTTGCAGGTTGGTTGGAGTTATCAATCAGTAGGTCCCGAATCTTCTCATTGTAAACCTCCAACATGCTAACAAACAATTCATATCTCATAATGCCACCTCTCTCATCAGAAATTTGAAACAACTCCTCCAGAGTTCTATAGTTGACTCCCCTATTTTCAGGTGTTCCCTCCATTGTAAATGTCTTCCCTGTTCCAGTTTGTCCGTAGGCAAATATGCAGACATTATACCCATCCAGCACCGAAGTTACAATAGGCTTAGTTTGAGCGAAAACAGCCTCTGCGTGTCATAAAAAGCCAGAATTAAGAACTTAAAACAATTAAAATCTATCAACTGATCTTTCCAGTACATAGTCAGCAATATTTTAATTATTGGTAGTAACAGGATCAGTCACAAGGTACCTTGGTTGTCCTCAGGCCTAAACACGTGGTCAAACTTAAATTGCTTTTTGGAAGAGTCAGAGCAAATGACCTGCAGCTCATTATCTTGAGATGAGTCAAAATCAACTATAGAAGTAGACCCACTTGTAATTTCATTTTGGTTTAAAGGTCTACATCTGCAGAAGACCCTGATATTGCCTTTAAGCTCAATCACTTCATTGTAAAGCCTCTTACGTTCAGATGACTCTTGAAGATACTTCTTCTTTAGAAGTTCATGTTCAGTATCTAATGTACCACAAAAAAAACACAATAAATTACCATTAAATTGAAAAAGGACTGCGGGGGGGGGGGGGGGGGGTGGATAAGATTTCACAAATCAGCGTTGGACACTCACTGAGAAGCTGAAGAGTGTTCACGACTTCAGGGCCAGGGAAGGAATCTGTAGTTTGCTTCACTTGATCAGATAGGACAGTGTGCTCTTTCTTCAGATTCTGACACATGAAGAACGGAAGCTAATGTTATAAGGGAACCAAAAAAAAGAAAAAAAAAATCTCGAACTTTACTAGGCCCTAATGTGCAGTCGACTTGACTGAGTTTGTCATAGTAGGAAAACAACATAGAAAAATAATAATGAATCAAAATCTCTATCAACTTTCTATTCTGAGTTTACCCATCAACTAAGTGACGAATGAAGGCTATATACCCAAAATTTACCTGAACTTTGGTGCTCAAATCAATTATTTTTTGCAGTATCGGAAGGGTGTGGCCCTGGTCTGGAGTAGTTTCTTGGATTCCACTTGACAAACTATTCTCATCTATCAAATCGGTATTTTCCTCGATTTGTTCTGAAGCAATATTTCAAAGACCTCAGAATCAGAAACACACATTACAAAAGTAAAATGACTCTATCGAACACAAACAATTGGTGAAATCTTCACTTTCAGGACACAAAACTGCGTTGAAAAAAAATGATATAGGGACTTTTCTTTCCAAATTTTCTCAGTTACCAAACAGAAAGTCTAGATAATTCAATAAAAGCACTATACAGATTCAACGCTTCAATTATACATTTTCGTGAATTTCATCTATTTTTTTTTTTTTATTGCTGATTCATATTGTTGAATTAAAGAGACAAAAGATTATAAAAGCAAAGAAAAAACCCTAAAACCTAGTCACAAGTTGGGGTTTCTAGGGTTTGCTCTGAGATAGAATTGGACCTCAAAATATAACACTTTAGTTTACTAAATCCTCAAAGAAAACAAATTGGAAAACAGAATTGAAACAAAAAAAAATGAAAACCTAATCAACAAAGAAAATCCAGAACACCTCAATTCTACACTTTCTTATAAATCCTTTTTTTTTTTTTTTTTCACAATCTTCAATTAAACAGAAAGCAAAATTAAATGAATAAATAAGAACCCTAATCTTTGTCACAACAGAATTGAACCACAAAATTTACACTTTATTACAACGAAATCAAAGAAACACGAACCTGAGTGAATAGTTGAATCCTCTAGGGTTTGAACTGAAACCAAAAAAAAAAAAAAAACATAAATTCTCAAAGCGATGTTTTCTTGAAATGGAGAAAAGAAAAAAAAAAACACAAAACAAAAGCAGAAATTTAAATTTTCTTGGAATTTAAGAACAAGAAAACGAAAACGAAAGCGAAAAATTTAGTGAAAATGTGAACCTGAAGCAGAGGGAGACAAAGGCCTCAGATCTCGATTTGAATCGAAGCATTCACAGTTTTCTGAGAGAATTTCTACCGTCCGATCTGAAAAATCAAAGAAAAACAAAAACGATTTCTTGTAAATCGAACCGTTGGATCAAGAAAACGAAGGCGAAAGAGAAAAAAGAAGAGAGAGCGAGTACCTTCCATGGCTTTGAACTCAGAGCAAAAATTATCACTTTCACAGAGAGAGAGAGAGAGAGAGAGAGAGAGATTGAGGAAGAACGCGAAGATCTGTGAGAGAGAGAGAGAGTGTGTGTTTTGTGTGTGTGTTTTGAGAGGTAAAGAGAAACGGAGGGTTTTGATTGAATCGAAGTTTGAATTGCAAAGAATGTGAGCCGTCCGATTGAAATCTTGAAATAGCTGTTGTTTCTAACGGCTATATTATATATCAATTTTCTTTCTGGAGCGTTGCTTGCCTTTTTTCCATTTATATATACTATGTATTTTTTGAAATTTTTGGGTAAGCGGGGCGACCCAGAGGGTTACTGGAGACCCGATTCGATCCACCACTTAAATGGTCCTATGATCCTATCCATATCACATTAGTGTTTTTGTTCCTCTGCTTTCTTTTTTTGATTAAAAGGGAAAAAAAAGTGAATAATGATTTTTTCCCCTCTTTTTTACTCAACGAGTCAACAATAATATTTTATCTTTTTTACCAATTTTTCTTTTATTTATTATTTTTTGCTTTTATAGTAATTGATAATTTGAATTTTTGGAGTTCAAAATTTTTTGATTTTTCTTCATCCAAATATCTGAGTTTTTATTAAATTTAGGATTAATATTAATATATTTCTATCAATTAAACAACAATAGTCAATGAATTTTTGGTCTAATGAAATTACCACTTTTGTGCTGAACAAATTTTCGGGATTCAATACCCAATATCTTCACTAGGCAAAAATTAAATCACAATTTTTTTTTTTTAATTTTTATCTAAGGATAGAATTTTATTATAACTTAATTTAAATATACATATATATATATATGTGTGTGTGTGTGTGTGAAACTCTTTTTTAAAGACTTAAATCCCAACTTTTACCCCCCATTCACAGGAACTTACATACATTTTACTTTTTGTCCAAAAATTTTAAAAAATGGTTGTTTTTTCATTTCTAAACTATTAAAAGATATTTTTTTTTAACAATTTAGGAATGAAGATTGTGGGGGATAAAAGGATCAGGCCCAAGTTAACGGGCCGAACACCCACGAGAGAACTGTTTCACATCCGAAGAGAAGGATGAATAGAATGCGAGGTCCAGATTGGAGCGGAATCCTCTGGGTAGAGGATCATCGCTTTCCGAGGAGGATATCTCCAGTCCGAGGAGGACATTTCCTGTCCGAGGAGGATGTTTTACCCTGGTATGATAGCGGAGACTAATTGAGCAGGAGAAAAGCCTGGTTGATCGTCCGATTATATATATGTGTGTGTGTGAAACTCTTTCTTGAAAACTTAAATCTCAACTTTTACCCTCCATTCACAGGAACTTACATACATTTTGCTTTTTGTCCATAAATTTTAAAAAATTGTTGTTTTTTCATTTCTAAACTATTAAAAGATAATTTTTTTAACAATTTAGGAATGAAGATAATGTTGAAAAAAAATAACCTTTTACTATATTTTATTAATAAAAAAAATTTTGAAATTGAAAATTAATAGGCGAAATATATTTTCAATAGTTTAAATGCAAATTCTTCTTCTTTCTTTTTTTAATGTTTAGAAACAAAAAACAAAATTTATGCAAAGTTTAAGAAAAAATTAATAAAAAAAATAATATATATTCTACGACAAAACAATTACCATTTAATGATTAAAAAATAAAATCCATAGATTATCCATAACACCCTTCTGCTTCACATCATTAATCTAAAGAAATAGAACTTGGTTATCAAAATATATTTTCACCTGTACATGAACTAAACAGTAAATAACTAAAGCAATGGTCACGTGAAAGTCACGTGCCTCTTGTTGATGTGGCAGATAGTTGTTGGATCTCTTTCTATGAAGGTGTGGCAGCTTCCAACCACACCAAATGCATACTAAAACTACTAAGCTTTTTGCCCATGACAATTAACAGTCAAAATCAAACAACAACCAACAAAATTTTGATAAAAAACCAGTTTTAGTATGTTGTATTCTATGGCTTTGGCATTGGAGTAGCTCTAGCAAACTTCATGGCTTCTTCATATTATTCAAGTTGCTGTTTCTTCAACTGTTGCTCCTTCGCATCACTGCCCAACTCATCCTCAACCACACACTTTTCCTTATCTTTTTCTCACTCTATCCTTAATGGGCACTATGGAGTTTCACTTACCAAAGCTGGGTCTAGTTCGAGGATATGTGCCAAGTTTGACAAGTTCCAAGGTGAGCCTCCCCTAGACAGTCTTGAAGTTGAAGCAGTCACACCCTCTACTTTGCCAGCACAGCCACAAACAGTTCAAGAAGAAGTAGAAGAAGATGACAGGTTTTGTTTCTTGTAGACACTACTTACAGTTACTTAGCTTATCTGGGTATTCCTCTTTTTGGGTTTCAAGTTCCCTTCTCTCAGAGTTGAGTGACCATGCATGGTTAGATAAACAGCCAAATTTGGGGCCTTTGGAGAGAATAAACCATTTGGTTGTGTTTATAAGACATTTGAAATCAGTTTAATTGTGCTAATCACACCATAATAATTTATGTCTTTAATATGCAGTCAGAGGTTGCCAATTTCAGATTTTGGTACACCAGTCTATTTTCATCTTTATTGTAATAATTTGGAGATTATGGTGATAATTTACTTAACATGTCCAATGATCAAATGGGATGTAAAGGAAAGTGGGAAAAAATTTCATCTCTTTGGGTGGTAATTAGCCTTTGGAAAGGCTGAACAGCTTATCTAAGCTCAAGTGGTTCATGATCAAACTGGTAAGCTTGTCTATTAGCCCAGGAGGTTGTTCACCTTTATACTAGGTAATAATTTTAAAGTTTTGGGTTTAGTGTAACATCGATAATGCAAAAGCCCTTAGCCTTTATGTTAAAAATTTTTATTTATTTATGCATGGTTGAGTGGAGACTAGAGTAGATAAATTGTCATTTTTGGATTACTTCTTGTTTCTTGGCCTTGAAGGTGGTAAGTGAAAGGAAAATCACTAATGATTTATTTTATGTTTCAGTTGCTTGCCTCCTGACTTGGAAGGAGCAGTCCGGCAATCAAGTCAAGCAAGTGGCCTATTTCTGTCTTCTGGAGGAATGAGAGCCATAGTAGGTGGCAACAAAATTTTAGTTTTATTGATTTGAAATGGAAGCAGTTCTTTTGTTTTGGTTTTTTCCATGGCCATCAGTTAGAAGCTCAAATGAGTCAAATGAAGAGAAAAGTAAAGAAATATTTCAAATTTTTAAAAAGTAGTCCTGCCCAAGTGAGATGTTAATTTTCTTTTCTATTGAAGGCTCAGCATCAAAAGCAATTGTGGAGTTTTAAATAGAGATATTAATGCAATAATAGTCTCTAAAGGTGCAAAAAATTCAAAAGTTTTACCTTATCATTTTCTGAGTTCTAATACTGGCTTATCCAAAATATCAACCAATTAAACCTTGTTTCCAAATAATAGTTGCAAAAAATTTAGCTTAAACCTGTCTGAGAGAAAGATTAATAGTTGCAAAAAATTTAGCTTAAACCTGTCTGAGAGAAAGATTAATATTTGACCTTTGAAATGTAAAATAGTATTAAAATTTTGAGCAATTCTCTTGAAAGAGAAAGAAGTTTAATCACAGCAGAGATGGAAAAACTTGTGCTCAGTTGGTTAGTCCACTTCAGTTGCTTGTCTGCACTTTTTGTTTTTATAGCTTGGCTATTTTTTTACAGGTTGAGCTCCTAATTCCTCAGTTGCAGTTTCTAGATGATGAAGGTGCACAAGCTGAGCTCTGGGATCTGTCAAGGATTTTCTTGGATACACTAATTGAAGAGACAGGATGTCAGGTTATTTCAAAGTTTTGCTTGAAGTTAAGAAACTTAGTGTTTGGGATTGACTTGCTGGAACCATATAGTATGAAAGAATGAATTAATATGTGAAGGAGGATCTACCTAACTTTATTCTGGGGTTGGAAATTCCAGTAGGTAACAAAAAGAAAAGTAAAAAACAGTCTTAGTTTCACTCATCCTAGGGACATATGACTGGTGATGCTTCCATATTTAGAGTAGCACTCCTTGTGTAAGCAAGCTATCTTAAGGAATTGATTACAATTCGCAATGTTATATTGGTTAATAATGTATTCTCCATTACTTTTATGTAATTTGTAATTTTAGTTTTACTATTTAATAATTGTGATCTCAGTTACTTGGTTCTATAAATTTAATTTGTAGAGAATTAAAGCCATATTTCCAGATGCTGGTGCTGCAGCACTTCTAAAATACCGGTGGAAAGATGCCACTTTTGGATTTGCCAGGTAATATTGACCTCCCTATTGAAATTCCTTTGAGCATGATTGGTGGCTTGGCTAGCCATCCTTTTCCAAACAAATCTGGCACTTTGTTGTTCATATTTCTCCTTCTATTGATTTTTGTACTGAAAATTGTACTTATGAAATTCCACTGAATTACTTGATTATTGATTAATTGAACTTCATGACTCAGCCATGCAATATTTTGTCTCATTTTATACAGCTTAAGTGATAGGAAGCCTGTAGAAAGTGAAGATGAAATTGTGGTTATGGTTGTTCCTGACTACCAGATGTTGGAATATGTAGAGAGAATTGCATCTGACCTCTCAGATGACCCGGTAATGATTTGATCTCCTCAGTCCTTTATTAGAAGTGGTGGTCTCCATACACCTCATTTCTGTTATTAGCATGATCCTCATGTACAAACAATTCTAGATTGGTAATATCTGAATTAAATTTTGCCGACACATATGCATACAACAACAATTTTTCATGTCATGGCTTCTAACAGTGATAAACTGAATGGTCCTATCCATATGCATCTTTGATGATATCTGATTATGAACATCAAATAAAATAAGTTGTTTGTGCTCAAACTGCAGCAACTGCAATTTTCTACATAGTTTGTTTGACTCTTTTAGATTATCGTCGTAACATTTTGTCCAACCTTTGTATTTGTTTTGTACTATGGCTTAGGGTGCATTCTAATCTAATATTCCTTCATTTATCTTTTTATTCTTTTAATCTAGGAATATTTGATTTCACTGCATCAGCTAAGTTGCTCATATTTCAATTATATGGTGATGGAATTTGCTCAAAAGTTGTACTTTCAGAAAGATTCTCTAATACCATCATTAGGAAACTGTAATGGTTTTCATTATCTCTCCCTCAAGCTAGAAAGAATTTTTCCTCACAGTATATTATATAATGGCAGCCAAGGCCTCTCATCATGTGGAACCCACGCCTCATCAGCGAAGATGTTGGAGTTGGTTTTAATGTTCGGAAGTTAAGGCGGTATTTTTTACGGTATGTTTTGCTTTCTCTCTACATTTCAAAATAGCTTGTTCCTTAATTTTTGAAGTCAATTAATTGTTAGCAAGCCTAATAAATGGACTAAGCCTTTCCATCTGTTCAAGTTAATAGACAAAAATGTTTTGCTTTCTCTCTACATTTCAAACTAGCTCACAGTTTTCCTTTCAGTTAAACCCATTTAAGTGACAAATTGAATTGTTTAAAGGATCAGTAGCTCTACATAATCTCTTTGTGTTAAACTTTTGTATCAATTGTCTACATGTTTAGAATCATATCAAATTACCAACTCTTATCTTTTTTTTTTTGTGCAGCACTTTTACAACAGTATACTCAATGAAACCTCTGCCATCCGGAGCTTTGTTTAGGTGTTATCCAGGGTAAGGGCCATTTTGCATCTTAGTGACTTCCTAACATCTCATGGGCACCTTATTAATAGTTACTGTCAGACTACACTGTGCTTAGCTAACTGCAACTCCAGTTACTTGCACATGAACTTTTCCAAGTCCAGACACCAATCAGATGGGAGTTGAATACAAACTGATCTTCTAACCCTTAGATTAAGGATTGATCAAAGCAAGCAAGGGAATTTATTTGTTGGTGATATTTCAAAAAGGATAAAATTGATATGACTTGAATTACAGATTACAGGCTTTACAGTTTAGATTGTTCTTTTTATCTGGTTCTCTATAAATAACCATATGCTATGATCCATGCATTGCTATGTGATTCTTTCATGTGATCACAAAATGATAGATGAAGGCCACAAACTAATTCAAAGTCAAATGATTGACCAAATTCAAGCATTAAGTCTTTGAAGTTTGAACAGAGCCCAAGTTCTTGATTTTGTCAGTCCCACCCTCAAACAGGGCTAAGTCAAAAATCTGGCCAGCCTTCTTAAGAGTTTTATTTTTCGTCCTATTTCCCTTGTTGCTACGAATGTCTAATAACTCCACTTCTGAATCTGTTTTCTTATCATTTACAAGATTATGGAAGGTCTTCTACGATGACAAGGATAGGCCAAATAGATACCTTCTTGCTAAAGAACTCATAAGTCGTCCTGATGCTGAGGATCTTGAGGTAGGTTGCTACTAAATTTTTGGAATGTCTCATTAGAACAGGTTTAACATGTGTTAAACCAAAAAAATTCTACCTTTACATTAATTATCACATTGTGTATGGCAATGGACTAATATTATTAATATTATTATTTGAATTGTTAAATCCTGTGTGAGTGGACTGTTAAAACAGTTTAAGTTAAAATATTTTTTGCTTATCAATGCAGATAATATATGGAGATGTAGAGGAGAAGTCAGGGCAAAGTCCATCTTTATTTGATAATGCAGTGGGCATCTTCTCTTCATTAAATCGCTTCATGAAAGCCATTTCAAAATAGTCCTCTGTTTTTTTCTTTTCTTATGTATAGAGAAAGGCCCTTTGCATTTGTTCAGAATCAATATATTTCAATCCAACAATATTACTCAATAAATTCTATAGCTTGAATTCTAAATTATAATGCATAATTTGGATTTCAATATTTCACGATCAAGGGTGCAGTACAATTTGTAGTAGTGATTCTTATACAATGTTGTAAAACAATCAAAAGATGAACCAAAAAAAAAATCTCTATTTGACAGGGCTTCTTCCCATATTTAAATTACATAATCTCAATCAAGTGTCTGTTCTTCAATGTCTTTTTTTTTTTTTTTTTTTTTGGGGGGGGGGGGGGGGGGTGTGTGGTGGGGAGGAATAGTGTCTGTTCCTCAATGATGTAGCAGGAAATGATGCAAGATGCACCAAATTAAAGCACAATCAGTGTTCCTCTCTCTCTCTCTCTCTCTCTCTCCCATCCCTTCATTTTTCCCTCTAAGCCTATAATCCTATATTGAGTATGATGCTTATATTCTTTTTCTCCCAACTCTCCATTGAGTAATGACTTATCAAATGAGGCTTGGGACAAATATTTTGTCTTTAATTATTGGTCTGAGCAGATGTTGAACCACCACACACCCAAACCTGCACATGCAGACACACACAATACACGATCATTTGGCATGGTCTCAGTCACTTGGATACTAATCCACAAGAAGGTTCTGCATCATGGCTTTAGGCATCATATTACAGTTTCTAGGTTGTTTGACTTTCATATGCTGTGAAAAGCATGAGAACCACATCTGAAGACTGAAAGTGAGGATTGTGGAGAACCATATGATCTTGATCATCCGCTTTTATTCACTGAATGGCATGCCATGGTGCTGAATGTGGTGGTGGAACCACAAGAACTTCACTCATAGAAACAAATTAGTGTTACCCTTCCTGGAGCAGATGAGGAGCTGACCAACTAGAAGCTTGTAATTAAGGTAGGTTTAGCAAGGAAAGACTATTTCATGGAGCATAAGAGGATAATCAATTGATATCACAGCAATTTTTAGTACTTACTGAACTTCCTTTAGAAAAATATGGTAGTTTCTGTAACAATAACAAAAATGAAATGTAAACTTCTAACTTCATACATATGCCATTGACATAAATCCAATCAAACCCCCCTCCCCCTCCCCCTCCTCCCAAAGGATTTTACAATGTATTTCAATGTAGATGCACTTTACAAGAAGGCACCCCAAGAAGCGAGTCAGATCAATGATGAGTTAAATTGACATCACCAACATTCAATATTCACATAGATGATTGGAGGCATCTATAAGCAGTATCAGCTTCCATTTTCTCCAGTAATTTGGGTGATTGGCCATGAATTTGAAGCAGCATCCAAATGTTAAAACCAATCAACATGTTGGGTTGAAGTTTTGGGTTGCTTCTTCGGCTTTTGGTACCGATTGTTCTCAAACTTGGCTTTAACTAGAAGAGAATAAAGCAATTCTGCCTCGGCTGATGAATTATAAGGCATGCTCAAGATACTAAGATATCAAATAAACCAGAAATAGAAATCATAGTTAGAAGCCATAAATATCCCAAAATTGTAAGATAGTATATGTGTCAGTGATATGTGATCACATCAAGGTTATTCATGGCACAAACAAGTGTATGTTTATTGGCTGTAATAGATATGGAGCATGAGAATGCACGTTATACACTAATCAAGCTGAATCAAGAACACGTGCTAGCTCTATTTCTTTCACAAGTGTGGCTACAGTGAAGTGATTATATACAGTTCATTTGTCTCAATTTTTGCGCCTACAACAGTCAACAGTGATTTCCAGGAAGGTAAGAGATATGACTACCTACCTGTCTAGTAGCTCCTCTAAGATAATCCTCTGTGAAGGCGTAACGTAATGGATACAACTTCTTGGACACTGACCTACTGCGAGCTGAACTTGGTAGTCTTCACCATGACCTAATCATATACACATATATATGTTTGAAAGCTGAAACTTAATTAATATCATTTGATCAAATTAATGTTAAAAGTAGTTATAATACTATTAGAACTACCTAATGAATAAAAGGCCAAACTGGCAACTTGTGCCTTTCTTCAAATTCTTCTACTTTCTTTTTCTAAAATATCCTTAACACCATCCTGTAAAGCGGCTATATTATTAAAGCAAAAAATTTCTTGTCCTCTATGGATAACAGCGGGTGCAATTTTGCGTGAGAAGGATGCAATAATAGATGCAAAAAGAATGAGTATGAAAAACAAAATATATCGAAGTTTACATTTTACTCAACCATTTTTGTATGAAGCTCTTCAATAAGATGCATAAGAAATGATTCTATATAATTTGCAAACACTAGGAAGTCATGTATTTTGTACTATAGGATATTTTCAAATCAGTAGATTTTGATGGATTTTGAGAACCTTCAATCATTTGGTAAACTCATGATAAATATCAAATATCTCAGAAAAATTTTAACAAAAAAAAATCCATATCCATGTGTAACATGAAAAGTCATCAAAAAAACTGACAAAGTCCCCCTATAGTAGGAATAGGAGATTCTCTGCATACATTAGAGTGAATGAGCTTGAATGGTGCAGACACAAAAGACTCACTTTTGTTAAAAGGCAAAGCCTATTGTTTTCCAAGATAGGATGAGATAACAATCAAAGGATCAAAAAGAGACCT
>NW_027069688.1:0-2011 GCF_002906115.3 Quercus suber | reverse complement strand
TTTTTTTTTTTTTTTTTTTTTTTTTTTTTTTTTGTGGTGTTGATGGTTGGAGAGGGTGGTGGTGGTGGTGGTGTTGATGGTCGAAAAGGGCAGTAGGTGCAGCGGCATGGGTTTGGTCTTCTTTTTTTTTTTTTTTTGGTGTTGACGGAAGATTATGGGTTGCCAGTGGTGGTGGTGTCAGGTGTGTGTAGTGCAGCATTGGTGGTGATTACGGTTCTTGAACAGAAAGAAAGAGAGAGAAAGAATAAATCATGTGTTGTATTGTATGATGGTGATTGTGAGATATATTATTTTATTGTGTAGAAATATTATTTTAATGAATAGAATAGGAAAATAAAAGTTGAGATGCTGAGAGTATTGTAAAATTATATTGTATAATTGATAAAGTGGCTTTTTGGGGATGGTAAAATAGGATGAAATGAGATTTCCGGCTGTGGATGCTTTTAGGGCGGTTTCAGACTCTCTATGCTTATGACATCTGTTTTCATACGAGGAAAAGTCATTGATCCCACTCTTAGAGTCTTGGTGATTTATTTTATTTTCCATCAACAACAATATATCATATTTTGATTTTATTTAAAATAAATAAATTTTGATTACTTTACGAAATTAATAAAAAAAATATAACAAATCAATCAATATATATATAAAAGCAGAGATCTCACTCATGCAAGAGTGCATGAGGTCCTACTATGTGGTGCTTTAATTTTACATTTAGTATTTTTTTACCTCTTTTCATTACATTTTTTTTTTTTTTTAACTTTTACCCAAAATTTCACATTAACATATTTTTACTGTTATCTCATTAATTGCTTGAGCCACTATATTAGTATTAAAAACAAAAGCAAAAAGAAAAAAAAAAAAAAAGGACTATTAACCACCACCTTCGTTATATTGGTCTCCCACTACTATCAAGTCGCTGAAACCCCTACAGATAATTTTTTTTTTCCTTTTTCTTTTTAAATTAGGGGTTTAAATATGATGTAAGTTTGGGTCATTTGGTTGGATAGTTTTTGTTTTGGGTGTATAAATAAAGAAAATACTTAGTGCGTAATGTAAAACCATATTTTAACATGGTTTTAAATTATCTATAAGACACATGTATACGCACTTGCTCACACCATGTCTTAATATTGCACTATTGATGAGTAGAAGAAGGTAAGAAAGTTGGATATACTTTCATTTCATAACATGCAGTCTGTGAACACAACACAAATTAGTTAATTTTCATAGTCTTATTACTCTTTTGCATTTATTTTTGTTTTCATAATTTATAAAAAAAAAAAAAATTAATATTACCTTGAGAATGCTATAAAAGTACAGTGAAGTTACTAAACTAATTTTTAATATCTTAAAATGTATATGTTTCTTTACTCTAATTTAATTTACTTTTTTTTTTATAATATATTTACAATATTTTGTAAAATTGTCTTACATAAAATATATGTATGGCAAGGGATAACTTACTAATTACTATTAAAGATATTAGTGAAATATAAAGTGGGTGAGATATAACATTTTTTATTTCACCCTCACGCTCACACACTCGTGCACCGATCTCATTTATATATCTCCACCAAATAACTACGTACACACACACACCCCTTGTCCCCCATAAAGGTTTACCGTATTTGCACTTACTGGTATAGTACTCTCTGACTCTGTCCAACCAAATACCAAATTCTTCTTAGCTTCCCAACTGAATTCCTTCACCTCTCTCTCTCTCTCTCTCTCTCTCTCTCTCTCTTAAATCCCACATAGAACCAAACCCATCTCAGCTTCTTATCTATATCTCCTCCCAGCAAGCACACAACTCATACTCATCCATATTTCCCATCAATATAAAGAGACACAGAAGAAACACTTTATCGAAAAAGAAAAAACAAAATGAATAGTTTTGTTGCTCAAAGACAAGACTCATTGAAAAGAAGATGGCAAGAAAGGAGATTAATGGTTGGTGCAACTCCAATTACTTCTTCTGGACCCTTCGTTATGGGAAACCCTAAAAGCA